>NW_015505822.1:207394-243388 GCF_001515645.1 Sinocyclocheilus grahami
ATATAAATATATATATATATATATATATATATATATAATAAAATTTTACATATTATGTGTTTATATTTTATTTAGTTTTTTATCATTTTATTTTATTTTTTCTATTATATTTTATTCAGTTTAAACTGAATGTATTTATGTAAAAATAAAAACGAATTCAAAGCATTAATGAACATTGGCCTCAACTTCAATAGGAAGCAATTCAACGCAATAAAGAAAACTCTATGCCACAGGGTCTTTAAATACATGTTCTCTTTTAATGTCATTGCTGTATAAGAGAAACAACTGAAACATTACAGAGATCTCGATTCATATGCTACTCTGATTATATACCATGGTACTGAATGGTTGCCATTATGCACTTTTGGCACTCGGATCTGTCGTGGATGCAAACTCTCAGTATCTTCAGCAGAAGAGAGCGAGCATGTTTAAAGCATGCGTGTAGACCAGTGATAAAAGTTGTCTGTAATGAGGCCGAAAGAGCTTGTTCTTACCTCCAGAGTATAACTGGTATGAATTAGTGAAAGCGGCGGTCGCAGCGGTGGACGGCGGCCCGTCTGAGACCTTTGAAATGGTGTTTCTGCTTTCTGATTCATGAAAGACTTTGGTGGCCTGCCATTATTTCAAACGGTCATTAATTGTGCATCAAAGAATGGCGTGAAATTGGGACGTTTCTGATTGCAGTGTGAACAGGCTTTGGTTTTGGTGTGTGAAGGATGTTCTGAGAGACTCCAGACGGATGAATATTGATCACGGTCTAACAGGTGGTTTTGATTTGAGCTTATTTTTAGCAGAAAAACTGCTTCGAATCTGAGCTTAAACTAATTAAAGCCACTGTTAATGAGGCCTGCAGCACTGTGTTGTTAGAAGCTCCTCTGCATTTGTGAATGAAAACAACTCGATGTGACCGAGGTCATGCTTTACTGAAAATATGTTTTTGTGTAGCAACACAAAAAATACCCAAAAGTCTAGAGGAAGCACATGTGAGAAACATATGAGACAGGAGAGACTAATCATGTAGTAAATCTACCTGTTTCTTGTGGGATTCAATTTGAGCAGATTTAGAAACATTTAAAAAAGGGACAAGCTGTTCAGTATATCTAGCTTAATCAGTGTGGTTATTATTAATTGAGAGTTAAACTGTTAAAAAGTATTTTCGGTCATTGAGATAAAATAAAATCACTAATATTTGGAATTAGCTTTTATTTTTTATATAAATATATTCAGTTTAATTAAAATAAAATATAAAATAAAACAAAATATATAAAATAAAGTATAAAATGAAATGAAATATAAATATATATAAACAATACATAAAATAAAATAAAATTTTTAGATTAAAAAAATATATTAAAATGGGGAAAATATAGAAAAGTTACCTTGGCAAATAACTGAAATAAGTTTAAGTTGAAGGACTAAAATTACTTAAAATAACAAAATGTATTTTAAAAATGACTAAAAGATAATTAAAACTATATAGACATAAAAAACAAACTTTTAAAATGACAAAAGCACATAATAAAATGACCAAAATTTTAACAAAAGAATTTAATTTAGTTTAACTTGATGCACTAAAATAAACTAAAACTGAACAAAAACTCTATAAAGATATTTAAAAACAACAAAAACGACACAATAATCTTTAACCAAAATCAACATGACAGCAGAACATATAAAAGACCTACGTATGTGACTCATTTGTCTTCTGTAAAACACAAAAGAAGATATTTTGAAAAGTGTTTCAGTGTTTTATTGTTGTCTGGTTTCTAACATTCACAAGTAACTTGGAAAAAGTAAGTCATAAATGTTTGCAACGAAAATGATGACAAAAGTGTCATTTTCGGGTGAACAATTCCTTTAACTAGCTTAACCAGCAATGACTTCCTCAAGCAGCTGCACCAGAACGATTGGCGGTTTTCTGATGAAGCGCTAGAGACCAGCATAAACCTGGTCTGTGCTGGTGTCTTCAGCAGGATTGGTTTAGTAGCATCCGATCTCTAAATAAACGCGGCGGAAGAGCCTCAGCTGTTTGCTAGCGCCCGGCGACAGAGCAATTACTTATCGCTTTAATCCGCTTTATTATCCCGGCCCGCAGACTCTGATAAGTGAATATGCAGCGCGGGGCCCGAGAGACGAGGTCCTTGAACCCTGTATCACATTCCCTCGAGCCTGGAGTCGCCGCTTTTAATATACGCTCGCATTCGGCCGCTTTACGGTCAGTGTGGAGTTTACAGAGTCATGCCCACCGCGAAGACACCGCTATTAAAGTGCTCTGTTTTACACCCCTGTCCGCCGTTATTTATCCCCGACGCTTTCCTCTCTATCAGAGAGCACGGCTAATGCAGACTTTTAATATGTTATTTACACATAAAAAACAAGCTATTTGTGTGAGGAGGGGAAAATAAATGGGCCGCCGCTCCCCTCGGCTCTGTTATATCTGAGTTTAACAATCTGGATTGCTAATAGAACCATTTATCACGAGAGCCGGTCATTTGTTTTGTGTTAGGGGCCTGGGGCCCGCTCTCACAGACCTCTATGGAAATGCAAGCGCGAATTATGAACCCGAGCCCGAGTCACCTGATTTAAAAGGGAAAACAATGCATGTATTCAATTAAAATGCGAGCAGGTGTCTCTGCGGTGACGCTGCGGGTTCTCAGTGCGTGAGGGTTATAAATGCGGTCGGGATGCAAACTTGTGCACGGCGACCTTGGCTAACGGAATGCGCTTTGCATGTTGTGTTTGCATTGATGCATTTGGCAGACGCTTTTATCACATCGCATTCATCAAATATCAGTTCATGCATTCTCTGCAGCGTCTAAAATGAACACTCGAGCGCCAAATGTGAGTGAAAGTTGGTCAGTAATTTAGTTTTGAATTATGTTTGAGAAATGCCTGAGCATGCGATATGGTTTAGCATAAGGTTTAGCGTCGTGCTTATATAAATATAAAAGTTTCAGTCACTTATAAAGTGCATTTGAAAATATAATATGCGCCAAACGTCTTGCAATGAGAATGAGTTTATACATTTGTTGTCAACAAAAGAGAAGCATTTCTGCCAAAATATAATTAAATATAATAATAATATTTTTATCAATATTTAATATAAAATATATATAATATTTATATAAATTATTATTATTATTATTATTATTGATAATAATAAATATTATATCAGTTCATGCATTCTCTGCAGCGTCTAAAATGAACACTCGAGCGCCAAATGTGAGTGAAAGTTGGTCAGTAATTTAGTTTTGAATTATGTTTGAGAAATGCCTGAGCATGCGATATGGTTTAGCATAAGGTTTAGCGTCGTGCTTATATAAATATAAAAGTTTCAGTCACTTATAAAGTGCATTTGAAAATATAATATGCGCCAAACGTCTTGCAATGAGAATGAGTTTATACATTTGTTGTCAACAAAAGAGAAGCATTTCTGCCAAAATATAATTAAATATAATAATAATATTTTTTATCAATATTTAATATAAAATATATATAATATTTATATAAATTATTATTATTATTATTGATAATAATAAATATTTTACAATTCAGAAGTATTATAGTGATATTTCTTTATTGATTTGTTTGTATAATTTGATTAAATAATAATTTAATAAGTTAGTTAGTTAGTTAGTTAGTTAGAAAATTGCAATTAGGTGTTTCTACAATGTTTTAATGAAATAATGCACATACAGTTTTTATTTAAAAAAAAACGCTACTACTAATGATGATATTAGTATTAGTTTTAGTAATATACACATTAAAAATATTTTTATTATTAAAGACTTTGTAGTTCAGTAGTATTATAGTGATATTTATTTATTGATTTTTTTCAGAATTTGATGAAATAATGCTAAACATAATGTATATTATTATTATTTGTTAATTAATTAATAATTAATTAGTTAGATGTGTTTCCACAATTAGTTCTGCCTGTTTTTTTCTGTGTGTTTTTTTTATGAAACCATGCACCTACAGTTTTATGGCTGGAAACATTTTTTATTGCCGAATGTTCTCAAGTTTTTACAATTTTCTCAAGTCACTGGCCATTGCCAGTTTAGTTTCAGACCCTGATTTTCTGGAAATGTTGCCTTTTGTTAATGCATTCAACTGCAGCATGCACGCATGCATCTTGATAAATGGCAATAAGGAGCAGCTTTTGTAGTGTTTTGTATTTATCTGAATTGCAGATTTCTCCAGTATTATTCATGTATTCAATAGTGCAATTATTCTTTCTGCAGAAGTGAGATTGCAAACTTTGGTGCAAAATATTACACTATATATAGAACAAAAAAAAAATCAATGCATTTCTACGGCGACGTGAGGTTGTGCAGCGGAGCAGCTGAGGTTGCTCACGGGCCTGCGGGTAATGACTTGATTAACTGGAATCGGTGACTCACGACATACATCATGGTGAAAGTGAGTTAGTCGTGTTGCGGCGTGATTGATGGCCGCGCTAAGCGCCGCTACAAACCGTGTTTTCTGCTGAGTCGGGTCAGTCCTGAGGGAAGCGGCGGGCAGGATGCTTAACATCTTTACAGCCGCCACACAGACAATACGGGGTCAAGTGCAAATGCATATGCTTAAACGCATATTTTGCTGCATGCAAACGCAACATAAATTGATTTATGACGGCTTGTGTGTGTGATTGAGTGCGTTTAAGTGAAACGCCAATACCTGACGTCTCCGGAAAGAGGTTTTGTCTTGTTAAAATGACACTTTTTGATTAATAAGCATTTAAAAACATGCCTTATCTGCTCCTCACGCATCCCACATCACATTTTATGTTGCATTATTCAAACCCAGTGCATTTTGTAAGAGGACGAGGGGTGGGATGGATGGTTGCGGGCCGGAGCGTGGAAATAGTTTTTTAAGAGAGGCTGGTTACTGATAAGGACAGTTTGCTTTATCACCTGCATGAAGTCGCTGTGGTGACAGTGAATAATTGACGCAGGCGGGCTGCCGGCCTCACGGTAACTCCAGGGGTCAGAGCGGCTGGCAGAGAAAAATGTGTCCGAAGCGGCTCTGCGTCCACCTCCGACTGCAGAAGCACTTCCACTAATCTTCCTGAGGAGGAGTTTTCTTTCTTCTCTTCCTTCTCTCGTGCCTTCTAAATGAGTCTCTCACAGGACGGCTTTGCAGACCTACAGAGGCTCCCGCTCTCTCTCTCTCTCTCTCTCTCTCTCTCTCTCTCTCTCTCTCTCTCGCTCTCTCTCTCTCTCTCTCTCTCGCTCTCTCTCTCTCTCTCTCTCTCGCTCTCTCTCTCTCTCTCTCTCTCGCTCTCTCTCTCTCTCTCTCTCTCGCTCTCTCTCTCTCTCTCTCTCTCGCTCTCTCTCTCTCTCTCTCTCTCGCTCTCTCTCTCTCTCTCTCTCTCGCTCTCTCTCTCTCTCTCTCTCTCGCTCTCTCTCTCTCTCTCTCTCTCGCTCTCTCTCTCTCTCTCTCTCTCGCTCTCTCCACAGAAGAACCTTTTTGTCTAAATGGTTCCATAAAGAACCTTTAACATCTGAGGAACCTTTCTGTTTCACAAAAGGTTCTTCAGATTATACAAAGGTAAGAAAGAGATGGTTCTATAAAGAACCTTTGACTGAATGGTTCTTTGTGGAACCAAAAATGGTTCTTCTATGGCATCGCTTGAAGAACCTTTTGAAGCACCTTTATTTTTAAGAGTGTACCCACTTAAGATGTAGAGACCAGACTTGAGGTGAATGGTGCCATCAAATTAGCCTCAGCTGCTGACATAATCTCAAAATCTCAACTAACTACCTAATTACCTCTTCTCTCTCTCTCTCTCTCTCTCTCTCTCTCTCTCTCACTCTCCCTCTCTCTCTCTCTCTCTCTCTCGCTCTCTGTCTCTCTCTCTCTAAAACAGTGTGCAGCTTCACTGTGTTTATATACAGTAATGCAGCACAAACCGCAGAAACCCAGAGCAGCTCTTTCTATCATTTGTTCGTTCTGTGGTTTGTTTGTTCCATTGTTTGCTCTTTATTTTGTTTGTTCATTCTATCGTTTTCTCTTTCTGTCGTTTGCTCTTTTTTCGTTTGCTCTTTCTTTATTCCGTTTGTTTGTTCTGTAGTTCACTCTTTCTTTTGTTTGTTAGTTCTATAATTTGCTCTTTCTTTCATTTGTTCGTGCTATAGTTCGATCTATCTATCTTTCTATCGTTTGTTTGTTCTGTCATTTATTTGTTCTATGTATCAGACAAACGTAAACATAAAAAATACAGCCATATTAAATTGTAGTTTGTTGCGTTGTCTCCTGTACTTGAAGTAGCTGTGCACATTTTTCTCTATTCCTGCATATAAAAACATGGTAGATTCATGGTACTTTTCTTATGTACCACAGTATCACCATGTGTTTTGGAAGAGTACATTAGTGAACATGAGAGTTAATCCAGAATAAAAGCTCTGTTTTGTCCTCGTCTTACATGTGTATGTAATGAAAACGCCGCCGCTGTAACAAAGACACCAATTATTTCCATCTTTGCCCACATGGAAACAGTTTTGCGCGGCAGTAATGGCTCTGCAGGCTACATACATTTTGTACACATTTAGCTTGATGGCTTTGTGCGATTCGCGTCGCTTTAATCTGAGATTTCATTCGGGGCCCAGAAAGAGAGAAAGATTAGGTATACTAACTCCAAGCCGCTCGGCTCCGCCTATGTGTGAAAGGCTCTTTGAGTTATATATATATATATATATATATATATATATATATATATATTATTTCCCCCCAAGGTCTTATAGCCAACACAATATTGTATTGCAGAAAATGTTGACTACAAGTACCACAAACATTCTACAAATTAATTTAAATTAAGAAAAAAAAGAAAAAAAAAAGTTCATCATAGGAGTCATTTTTGAACTAATTGCATTTTTTATGTTATTTTGAATAACTTCATCGATTAACAGACAAAACCAGCGTAATTGACCCTTAAACATATGCTCACTCTCATTCTCTCTCTCTCTCTTGCTCTCCCTCTCTCTCTCTCTCTCTCTCTCTCGCTCTCTGTCTCTCTCTCTCTCTAAAACAGTGTGCAGCTTCACTGTGTTTATATGCAGTAATGCAGCACAAACCGCAGAAACCCAGAGCAGCTCTTTCTATCATTTGTTCGTTCTGTGGTTTGTTTGTTCCATTGTTTGCTCTTTATTTTGTTTGTTCATTCTATCGTTTTCTCTTTCTGTCGTATGCTCTTTTTTCGTTTGTTCATTCTATCACTTGCTCTTTCTTTCGTTTGCTCTTTCTATCTTTTGTTCATTGTCATTTGCTCTTTTTTCATTTGCTCTTTCTTTATTCCGTTTGTTTGTTCTATCGTTTGTTCTGTAGTTCACTCTTTCTTTTGTTTGTTAGTTCTATAATTTGCTCTTTCTTTCATTTGTTCGTGCTATAGTTCGATCTATCTATCTTTCTATCGTTTGTTTGTTCTGTCATTTATTTGTTCTATGTATCAGACAAACGTAAACATAAAAAATACAGCCATATTAAATTGTAGTTTGTTGCGTTGTCTCCTGTACTTGAAGTAGCTGTGCACATTTTTCTCTATTCCTGCATATAAAAACATGGTAGATTCATGGTACTTTTCTTATGTACCACAGTATCACCATGTGTTTTGGAAGAGTACATTAGTGAACATGAGAGTTAATCCAGAATAAAAGCTCTGTTTTGTCCTCGTCTTACATGTGTATGTAATGAAAACGCCGCCGCTGTAACAAAGACACCAATTATTTCCATCTTTGCCCACATGGAAACAGTTTTGCGCGGCAGTAATGGCTCTGCAGGCTACATACATTTTGTACACATTTAGCTTGATGGCTTTGTGCGATTCGCGTCGCTTTAATCTGAGATTTCATTCGGGGCCCAGAAAGAGAGAAAGATTAGGTATACTAACTCCAAGCCGCTCGGCCGCACATTTCTCAGTCTATATATAGAGGTGATTGCCAGATAAAAATCAACTTCATGGCTTCTTCTTCTTTTTTCTTTAGCGAGCAAAGAAAGAGGTTGTTTCTCGCGCCGCGGTTGAGTCATTAAAAGAGACTCCAAACAGCCCAGAAATCACAAGAAAGAAAAAGAGGAAAAAGTCAAGCCTTATATCAAACACTGCACTTAAACCGCAAGGGTTTTATGCATTATATATCAGGCGTTTCTGAAGAGAGACCGTGCCACGTTTTGTATCCACTGAAATAATTAAAAAGCCAGAGGGATTGAGTTTTCACACACTAACACATGTTGTTTAGCGATGGCGTGGTGTTATTATGAGCTCACAGGGTTTGGCCGCGTTATAATAACAAGATACAGCCAAGAATCAAGAAGCATGTGAGCGAAAACCAGCTGTGCTCAATGAAACACTGCAATTAATTGTATCAGATATTATTTGTTGCATTGGAACGCTTGATTCGGGCATCAAAGCCGAGACATAAATCTCACCCAGAGTCGCCCGAAAACAACACGCCCCATTCCTGCCCGTTTACAAGTGTTGGAGAGAAATATGAGCGCTTGGGGGGATTCAGCAAACTCCCACCGCCTCTCTATTCATCCCTCTCTGCTCTGTGTTCCCAACGTCCTCCGAGACGCCGCGCGCGACCTCTGGGATTTGACGGGGTTTTTACGGAGCACAGGCTTCCATCCCTAAAGACACAGACCTCCAATCCTTCATCTGCTGTATTCCCAGCTGAAGCCGCTCTGTTGCTGTTTAGAGGCCGTTTCTGCGGAACACAAAATAATTCGACTTTTAACCCAAATGCCTGTTTTTGTTATCTAGAGAACAACCACCAGGTGATTTTCAGGTGGATCTTTTTTTTTTTTTTTAATGTAAATATTTTGCATTAATTTCCCATTTACACTAGCATTTGAAAATTTGGGGTCAGAATGATTTTTTAATGTTTTGTTCTCTTGTGCTCAACAAGGCTGCATTAATTCGATCAATAACACAGTGAAAAAATGTATAATAGTATTACAGTTTAAAATAACTGTTTTTTATGTTAATATATTTTAAATGATAATTTATTCCTGTGATGCAAAGTTGAATTTTCAGCAGCCGTTACTCCAGTCTTCAGCGTCACATGATCTAGGAGAGTAACACGGTAAGATAATAATGTGCATAAAATAAAATAAACTAACTCAAATAAAATATTTAAAAAATTTAACTTAAAAAATATTTTATTTATTTATAATATTTTATATATCATATTTTTTTAAATATTTCAGTTAGTTGCCAAAACAACATTTCTCATTTTCACTTAGTTCATCTTGATTAAAAAAAATTACTAAAATAACTACAATTAAAACTGCAATAAAGATTACTAAAACTTTACTCAAATTAAAATGAAAACTACAATGAAAAATAAAAACTAATTCAAAAGCAGGGTTTTTATAGTCAACTAAAACCATTAAAACAAAACAAACAAGTTTTATTATTTGAAATAAAATAAATGTTAACTGACATAAAATAAAATATAAAAACTTAATTTATTTTATTTCAGCTAGTTTCCAATGCAACATTTCTAATTTAACCATAACTAAAATTGAAATAAAATTTTATAAAAATTATACAGACATATTTTAAAACAACAAAAAAATTATAAAAATGACAAACATTAGCTAAAATTAACACGACAACAAATCAGAAAATAAAAAAATGTAATCATTCAAAATATTACTAATAACTATAATAGTATCTCAATTATACTAAAAAAACCCCACTGGAATACACTCAACTTCTATTCTGCACAGCCTCGTTTGATTAACATGAAGTATGCGTAAACTATTGCTTAGCATGGTACATTTTTGTAAGGACTCCTGTGAGGAAAGGAAAGGGCCCTAAATGTGCTCCAGATTTGTTGTAGTTTAGACTGTGTTTCTTGTGCTTCATGACTGTTAAAGTGAGTCATGTTCTTCCTGTAAGAGAGTTTCTTCTCAGCCAGGCTCCAGAGCCAAGCATCCATAATAAACATCTGTGGATGAACACAGGGAGAGCAGCGCGTGTTTGTGTGTAAGAGCTGACAGACAGAAGCTCAATGAGACGCACCGGCCCGTCCTGAAACACAAACACTGCCACACTGACCCTGTAACGGCCTGAAACCATATTCAAAAATATTATTATATTGTATTGTATTGTATTATATTATATAATATTTTATTTTATTTTATTATATTTTATATTGTATTGTATCGTATCGTATCGTATCGTATTATATTATATTATATCATATTTTATATTATATTAAATTTTATATTATATTATATTATTGTATTATATATATAAAAACTTACAATAAATTCAATAATACAATATAATAGAATATAATGAAATATAATAAAATATGTATAAGAATCTTTTTACATGTAGATATAAATTTTTTTAAGTTTTGTTTTATAATTATTTTTATTACATTTTATATAATACGTAATATAATACATTTTATATAAAGTTTTACTCTTTTTAAATATATATATATTTTAGATTAATATTTAATATGAACTTTTTTCGATTTTTAGATAATGTAAAATACATTTTTAGAATATATAATTTAAAATTGTAAAATCTTTTAAAAGCATTTAAAATATATAATATAATATAATGTATAAGCAATGTAATATATACAAATTAAATTATAAATAAAACTATTTAAAATGAGCATCTAATTTTATAAAATATTAAATTGTATATATAATTTTAAAAAGTCTATATTTTTATTATATTACATTATATTATATTGTATTATAAAAACTAAATTAAATTATATTTATATACTGTGTGTGTATATATATATATATATATATATATATACACATACATTTTTTTTAATTAATTTATTTATTTAGGATAAGTTGCGCTATTAAATGTAATTTCTAAATTGTTTCTCCTAGACAGCTGTGAGAGAAACTGGAGAAACCCAGTAATCACACACGTGTCTCCTCTAGAGTTTCAGAAGAGATCTCAGCAGCATCTCAAACTGTGCTCTGAGTCTGCAACCAAAGACCACAACATGACCTCGACCGCTCACTCATTTCTGTATGACGACTGTTGAATCGTGTGTCTTATTCTCCTCCGGGATTTTAGGAGACACATCTGAGGAATGGTTGATGCTCAAATGCGGATCTGCTTTAAGTCTTGTGAGCTGTGAGAGAGCAGCAGCATCTCGTCTGCTGGAGGCTGGGGTGTCTGTTGCGTCTCTGTGAAGCGCCTGCAGGTTTCTGGCGTGTCGCTCTGGTTTACCTGCCCGCTGTGCTGGGGTTATTAGTCTGTCATCTCCGGCTCTGTCGCGTCTGATGTCTCGCGGCCGGCTCGCTTCAGTGTTTCCTCGGGTTAACATCCCGCCTGCGGCCCTGTTCTTCTGTGTGGCCCCGGGCTGCATCAGAAGCGCTGCCAGGACTCAGCGCTGTGATCTGTCTTTAAGGAAGCGCAGCGATCCTGGAGTGTAACGCTGCCAGCAGACGAGGCCTGGATGGGTTTTGCGTTCGCTGCATGTCGAGACGGCGTGTTTCTGAGCTGCTGACGCCTGTATAACCCAGTGAAGATAATTAACACAATGACATCTTCAGATATTACATAAAGAGACACTCAAACTGCTTTTATGCTAGTTTGTTCATGTGCTTTGAGTAAGCATCTCAAATCCAAAGTGAATAAAATAATTACGAATCAGAAATGATGCAGTGACTTTGCATAAACATTTTATACTTTAGAGGAACGTGCACTGATGAATATTTTTAAATGGTTTATATGAAGTTTAATTTTTTTTGATTATGTATAAACTGTATCTATACTATTATCTATAAAACAGACATTCACCGACTGTTTAAAATGTGTATATATTTTTATATATAATGTTATTATATTATACATAATATTTTGTTTATATATACTGTATGTACATACTTATATACATACATACATACATAATAGTAAAAGTGTAAAATGTAAAACGTTTTATATTTTATATTATATTAAGTAAGGTTTAATTAATACAATGTTTTAGATTATAATACTAGATATTCAAAGACTATTTAAAAATTTGCAAGTTTTTATATATTTTATTATATTGGATTATATATATATATATATACGTTTTATATTGTAAAAAAAAAAAAAGATGCAATTTTAGATGATAAAAGTAGATATTCACACATAAATTGCACTTATAAATTTATTTATTTTTTTGTTGTTTTGTTGTGAACTAAGTAGGATGCCATAGAGGAAAATAAATAAAAAAGCACTAAATTATGTTTTGAAAAAAAATGATAATAATAATTTTGTCCATACAGTAAAATTCAGTGAGGTCTAAATTAGTTTGGAGTCTAAGTCTTAAGAAAGCAAAATCCGATTTTGGCTTCACATTGACTTTAGTTGAAACTTTCGCGGTATGTTTAAAAATAGCCAAAAATATATGAAGAAATATGAGTAAAATTAAAAAATAAATAAAAATGTAAGATTAAAAATGTACATATAATTTGTAAGATTCTTAACAACACATGCCTCTATATTAGTCATTTATCACAGCAGCAGCTCAGAAACGAAATGTTGAGGTATTCCGAAGCTGAACCGAGGGGAAGTGTGGCGTCGCTGGGGCACGACAGCTGCAGAAACCACACGTTACTCACAAGTCAGCCAGATGCGGAGCTGCAGCGCACATGTGGATGAAAAATAAACCAGACGCTCTGGTAAACCCACTAAGTGCTTGTTATTTGTGACAAGTCTATGCTGGAAAATGAGGCGGCCAATGCGGGAAAACATTAATGCAAAGCTGTTTTATGAGAAAAAACTAATCTGAACCTCATCAACAACTTATTCTTACCAGAAACTGCTCACTTAGAGAGGAAGATACCGCTGACATAAGTCATATTTAATGTCATTGCATTGGACTAAAACTTACTGATTTTGCTTACAAAGAGTATAACAACTTCCCCAAAAGGCCTTGTTACACTTGTGGTCAAAAATGAGTCAGAAAACGTGTTTTCTTTCAATTAGCACTGATTGTGTTTCTTTTTGGAACTGATTGATCATAGGTGTCATTGATCTGAGCTCATGCACCTCAGTTTTTAAGTAAATATTGCCTAAATGATTCACAAATAGTGTGTTTTCGCTCAAAAACTGGTGCATAAACTCAAATCAGTGAGTCCTATGATCAAACGGTTACAAAAAGAAATACAAAACCTGTGCTAACAGAAAGAAAACAAGATTGAATCCAAGATTTGATGATGATTTCATAAAAAAAAATCATCAATAAATTTTCAACCAGCAGGTCATTTTTGACTGGGAACACAAAATTATGTGAAGGATTTTCAGAGTCAAGACTTGTTTTCTTTAAATATCAAAATTTAGTTTTTGCATAAAATAAGAAAAAACATCTTCCAATGGGGTCAGAAAAATTAACTTTTTTTCTTTGTGTCAATTTGCATCTCAACTTGCTCGTAATGCATCGTAATTTAATAATATTTCGATATTTGTACTGGAAAATGTCAAAAATACTAAGTAAGAAAAATGGCGTGTTTTGCACTGACATGCACCAATATATTCTTCAGAAAGCATAAAAATCTCATGTTTAAGAGTGGTTCATTATCTTTAATTAAACTTTTTCTTCTTTATAGCTTGTCATATGATCTCTGACTAACACCTAAGCTGTTGTGGTGAATTCTGACCCGTGCACTCATCTTCACTGACCCGAACCAACCGTAGAGGGACTATTAACCAGAGGCAGCTGCTTCCTTCCAGTGTTTCTGATTCAACATGAAACTCATTGTGGGTTTTTTCCCATCGTAAACACTGAAATGCTAATGACCGCCTATTAGTTAACCCAACGCTTTGGTTAGTGTTACCGCAGAGTTCAGAGACGGAAACTTTAAGGGTTTGTGGACCAGATGTGATGAAAAATAATCGAGCGCGAGCGAACGAAGCTGAGATCAGAACAGCAGAGTGATATGAACAGACTTTGGGTCAGTGTGGTGTTGATCCATTAGGCAAATCATCAGTTCCAGGGTTGCGTTCAAAGCCGAGGAGTTGAAAACATCCCGAGCTCCGCTGGGCCTCATAAAGACTCCGCGAGCTCCTCTCGGACGTCAGCGGCTCTGACAAACGCTGCCGCCAAAAGGGGGCTCTGATCGCTTTCAGTAAATCTTCACCCTCTTGGCTGACAAAAGATCGGCTCTTGAATGAAGTTCTTTGTGCTCAGACGGGCCGGTTCCTCGCAGCCCCCTTCGAGTGGCTGCTCAGAGTCCCCTCAGCTCTCGAGTGAAGTGTCAGGACGTCCCGTGGCACGAGCCCATCGAGGGCTCAGTGGGATGATGTCACTCGGTGTTGTGTGATCGATGGTTTGCTGTGTGTCTCTGTTGTTTTGATGCTGATCTGGATGCTAGTGAGGTGAAGTGCGAGACAGACTACAGTCTGCAATGAGAATCACTGACGAGCAGGAGCTGAGACCCGACTGTCTCTCTATCCATTCTGTCTATTTGTCCATCTATTGATTCTGTCTGTCTATCTGTCCATTCTGTCGTTCAGTCTATCTGTCGTTCAGTCTCTGTCCATCTATTGATTCTGTCTGTCTATCTGTCCATTCTGTCATTCTGTCTGTCTGTCCATTCTGTCATTCTTTCATTCTGTCCATCTATTGATTCTGTCTATCTATCCGTTCTATCTATCTGTCCATTCTGTCGTTCTGTCTATCTGTCCAGCTATTGATTCTGTCTGTCTATCCGTTCTGTCTATCTATCCGTTCTGTCTGTCTGTCCATTCTGTCATTCTGTCCATCTATTGATTCTGTCTGTCTATCCGTTCTGGCATTCTGTCCATTCTGTCGTTCTGTCTATCTGTCCATCTATTGATTCTGTCTATCTATCCTTTCTGTCTGTCTGTCCATTCTGTCATTCTTTCATTCTGTGCATCTATTGATTCTGTCTATCTAGCCGTTCTGTCTATCTGTCCATTCTGGCATTCTGTCCATTCTGTCGTTCTATCTATCTGTCCAGCTATTGATTCTGTCTATCTATCCATTCTGTCTGTCTGTCCATTCTGTCTTTCTGTCTATCTGTCCATTCTGTCATTCTGTCCATCTATTGATTCTGTCTATCATCTGTTCTGTCTGTCTGTTCATTCTGTCGTTCTGTCTATCTGTCCATCTATTGATTCTGTCTATCTATCCTTTCTGTCTGTCTGTCCATTCTGTCATTCTGTCTATCTGTCCATTCTGTCATTCTTTCATTCTGTGCATCTAATGATTCTGTCTATCTAGCCGTTCTGTCTATCTGTCCATTCTGGCATTCTGTCCATTCTGTCGTTCTATCTATCTGTCCAGCTATTGATTCTGTCTATCATCCGTTCTGTCTGTCTGTTCATCTATTGATTCTGTCTATCTGTCCATTCTGTCATTCCGTCCATCTATTGATTCTATCTATCCGTTCTGTATATCTGTCCATTCTGGTATTCTGTCCATTCTATCGTTCTGTCTATTTGTCCATTCTGTCATTCTGTCTATCTGTCCGTTCTGTCTATCTCTCCATTCTGGCGTTCTGTCTATCTTTCTGTTCTGTTTATCTGTCCATTCTGTCATTCTGTTCATTCTGTCTTTCTGTCTATCTATCCATTCTGTATATCTGTCCATTCTATCGTTCTGTCTATCTGTCCGTTCTGTCTATCTCTCCATTCTGGCGTTCTGTCTATCTTTCTGTTCGGTTTATCTCTCCATTCTGTCTATCTCTCCATTCTGGCGTTCTGTCTATCTTTCTGTTCTGTTTATCTGTCATTCTGTCCATTCTGTCTTTCTGTCTATCTATCCATTCTGTATATCTGTCCATTCTGGCATTCTGTCCATTCTATCATTCTGTCTATCTGTCCGTTCTGTCTATCTCTCCATTCTGGCGTTCTGTCTATCTATACGTTCTGTATATCTGTCCATTCTGTCCATTCTATCGTTCTGTCTATCTGTTCATTCTGTCATTCTGTCTATCTGTCCATCTATTGATTCTGTCTATCTATCCGTTCTGTCTATCTGTCCATTCTAGCGTCCTGTCTGTCAATTGATTATGTCCGTTTTGTCATTCTGTCGCTCTGTCTGTCTATCAATTCTGGCATTCTGTCTATCTGTTCATCTGTTGATTCTGTCTATCTATCTGTTCTGTCTATTTGTCCATTCTGTCGTTCTGTCTGTCCATTCTGTCTATCTGTCCCTTCAGTCGTTCTGTCTGTTCTGTCATTCTATCTATACTTTCTGTCTATTTGTCCATTCTGTCTGTCAATTGTTTCTGTCTGTTTTGTCATTCAGTCGTTCTGTCTGTCTATCAATTTTGGGATTCTGTCTATCTGTTCATCTGTTGATTCTGTAAATCTATCCATTCTGTCTATTTGTCCATTCTTTCGATCTGTTCATTCTGTCATTCTGTCTATCGATCCTGTCTATCTGTCCATTCTGTTGTTTTTTTCTATCTATTCGTTCTGTCTATTTGTCCATTCTGTCATTCTGTCTATTCTGTCCATCTATTGATTCTGTCTATCCATGTTGTCTATTTGTCCATTCTGTCGTTCTGTCTATCTTTCCATCTATTGATTCTGTCTATCCGTGTTGTCTATTTGTCCATTCTGTCGTTCTGTCTGTCAATTCTGTCTATCTATCCGTTCTATTGTTCTGTCCATTCTGTCGTTCTGTCTGTCTATCGATTATGTCATTCTATCTGTCCATTCTGTTAATCTGTCTATCTGTCCATTTTGTCATTCTGTCTATCTGTCCGTTCTGTCTATCTATTGATTCTGTCATTCTGTTTGTCTGTCCGTTCAGTTGTTCTGTCTATCTATCGATTCTGTAGTTTTGTCTATCTATCCATTCTCTCATTCTGCCTATCTGTCCTTTCTGCCTCTCTATTCGTTCTGGTGTTCTGTCTATCGTTCTGTCTTTCTATTTGTTCTCTCGTTCTGTCTATCCGTGGTGGCATTCTGTTGTTGTATCTGTTTCGGGGTTCTTTCTATACCTATCCATTCTGACATTCTCTCATTACTTTGTTTAGTCTACAAGAAAAGAAAGTACATTTGAGGAACTTTTTTCAATTCGAATATAGAATGTCTACAGGTTTTCAGTTGTGCGTCATGTTATATGCACGACCAAACAATCTCCCTAGAAATCTTCTAAAAGCTGTCCACACATTTGTAGTCTCGGTTGTAAGAAATTAGATGCCCCTCCATCTCACCGACTGTAATTACAGTGTTTGTAATGAGTGCGGTCGCATCACCCCTGACAGTCTCATGCTCTGTTATTAGTGTGGATCCATTACAAACCCTCTGCCTGCCATAGAGGGAAACCAGAGGAAAATCCAATGAGGCCCCACGCGCGCCATATGCCGCCCCGTCCCGAGCCACTCTTGTCGGGATGAGATGTGGGGGGTCACCTCATGGATCCTGTTGTTGTGCTCTCGTTTCATAATCAGACGCTCCGTAACGCCCCCAGACCCCCATAATCACGGGACCCTTCATCAGTACAGTCCCAGCGAGCGGCTAGAATTACATGAAAACAAGAAGGAAAACACGCTTCTGTCTTTAATTATTTTCTGATGGTTTTATGAAGCGCAGTTGTTTTTACTCGCATTAAAGTCACTCACAGATTACAACTTTGAGTTTTATTGCATGTTTGATTCACTTTTAACCCTGCAAAGCCTGACATATGAAATAATAGTCAGAAAAATCTATTAAGAACAGTTTATTCAACCTTTAGACAAAATATATATTTTTTTATCTAAAAAGTATCATATTTGATGCATCGGGCTTTTCTGGCTCATATAGTCAGATATAATGAGAATACGAAGGAAAAACGGCTCAGAGACTGAGCAAAAATATGCAATTTGGTGCAGATGCTGATATTTATATGGACAAAAATTATACAATTCTAATGTTTGTAATGTAAATAACCGAGATCTACAGTACAGCAGATACTTGCGTAAAATGATCAGTCAGCACTCTGTATCTCCAATAATATGTCTTAAGATGATATTTACATGATCAAAACATATAATGCAATGCGATCCAGTGCTGATTGAGAGCTGAAGAAATAAAGGCTCCTCAGAAGATGTGAGATGTTCTGGAGGCTTGTGAAGATCATTCCTCCGCTGAGGAACAGGGAAAGTAAAGCTTCTGGAAACAAACGCTCCTCAAAAGATCCTGAGGATCAGATTTGAGACTCTAAAAAATGATTGATGGAGAATCAAGTAAAGCTGAGCTGCTTCAGTCCAGTAAGTGTTCATATGGAGATATTACTGCAGTTATTCTGACGCTTACTTAAAGATTTGACAGCAAAAAGAAAGCTTTTAAACAGTGCCATAAAGCCAGCAGTTTCGCCGCTAAAGACTAGTTAGTTTAGTTTTAACACTCTGAGGCTAATTACAGCGCTGCACACTTCAGCCCGACACACGAGAGCGTAAAAGCTAATTACAGCGTGTCCCAAACCAGGCCACGACGAAACAGGGTCAACAGCCTCGTCTCTCATTAATCGACGCGTTCTGCCTTAAGCAATGCGAACCGTCTGCAGAGTTAATTATTCAATTTAACAGCTTCAATTAACGGGTCTGTATCGCTCACGATGCTCCAGACAGACAGCCAGAAAGTCATCCGAGATCTTTAATATATTTTATTTTTCTGTCTTTGGTTCTCCGGGGAGACGTTTTAATCTAATTATCTTATGAAACCTTTTGATCTGCACACCTGAAGATCAAACCAGAGGTGACATTTTGCACTGCAGTTCAGTGTGCGTTTAATTGATTTTGCTCTAGAAATTACACATTTCTTGCTCTCTTTTTCACTTTTTTAGCATGAGTGTAACACAGTTAAGAGAAAAGGATTGTCAGTTGTCAATGTTATTTATATAGCACCATTAAAAACAAGCCGACCAGGAAACACATTTTGCCAGTATTTGTGTTTATTCTGACAATACGTAGGGCTGCACAATTAATTAAAATAAAATTGCAATTGTGACATGGCTCGAATTGACAAGAATTTTTGTTTCGTAATTTTAAAGTTGTACCGCAAAATAGAATTATATTATATTATATTATATTATATTATATTATTTAAAAATGTAATACATGTATTTTACAAGTATTTTTTGTTTATTTTTATTTAATAATAATAAGAATCATAACAGACATTATTATTCACATATATTACTATATTATTATTATTATTTTAAAGTCATATTCATATATTATAAAAATAATAATTATGCATCATTAAAAATGTAAATTGACCAGGAAGCACATTCTGCTATTTAGCTAATTATATTATATTATATTATATTATATTATATTACAATAGTATTATTTTTATTTAGTAATAATAAGAATCATAATTTAAAAATGTTTTTTTTTTTTTTTTGTCATATTGATGTATAATTGTAACATTTTGGGCCAAATTTTAAGTCTTACAAATTAAGAGAAAAGGATTGTCAGTTCTCGATTTTCTTTATTTTATATATTTGTTATTTAATTTATGTTTTATTTGTGTATTTTTCATTCTGAGAATGACGCACAAGCCTCTTAAACCAGCTAAATTGCTTGTGTTTTCTGACTAACTTTATCACAAACAGTCTAAATAATGTACACCTTTATACGCATTTGGAAACTTTACGGTGTCGTGCTACCGTTCATGTGTGCTCAATTCAGAAATCTGCTCATTTGTGTCGTGCAAACAGCCTCACAAAGACGTTGAATATATGAGCAGAAAAATCACGTTACGTCACGGCGCATCTAAAGCACGTTCGCAGATGTTTGAGATCTTTATGAGCAGTTCAGAAAGATCAACTTGACACTTTCCCGAGACGGATTAGAGTGCAAGCAGCACGTGTTAATGAGTTTACCAAGCTGAGTTTGACTCTGTATGACAACAAATCTGACGTATTAAACCTCTGACCTTGATTTGCATCATGCAGGCATTGATTTTACAGGCCTCTGTTTCAGAAACATGATGCAAACGTAAAAGAAAGATAAAAAATCAAGTCTCGCTTTCTGATTAACAGGACAATCTTTTAAAGCACTCTTTTTTCTGGAGCCTCGGAGTGCACAGTAAACGTGGGGCCCTCCTGCAAAGTGTGCTGATTACCCACGATCCCCTGCTATGAGCGAGACTGACTGCACCCGACAGATGTTTCTCATTCTGCTCCTCACGTGCCAGAGAAAAACCTTCTGCTGTGAGATTGTGGGAGCGACACGAGACGGATCGTGCAGTTTATATCAAATAAACCCCTGAAATTGATTCAAATTTGTCCGAACGCTGCAGGACAGATGTTTTGAATTGAATTCATCTTGTGGAAAAAGCATATTTGTCTGCTTACAGTTTAAAGGATGTAACAGTTTTTCATGATATAAACACTCAGAGTGTTTCCCTCTAGTATTAGCATCTATAAAGTAGTTTTGTGGCTTTGTTTTTGTATTTCTGTGATGTTACATTAATGGGTAGCTCCACCCACAATTATCTTTGATTTGTCCGAAATCCCGCTCGTCATAGTTATGTTAAACAACAACGATATTTGATTGGCTGTAATCTTTCCACTTTTAGCATGAACAGAAAACGACTATACTGTGTAATCTGGCAATTAAAATTCAGAGCTTCTGAATTTTATTTAGTGTTTTTATGCAAGAAATGGCCAACTAGATAATGACAATTATTATTTGTATTCTTATATTATTTAAATGTTGACGTTAAGCATATTAGGGCTAACCCTCTGTCAGTATCGTCCTTTCGTCGTCCTTTCTTGTTTGTAAAATTTTTAAAATTAAGAAATAAATCATAAAAAAAAGAATATTAGGGCTGCACTGTTAATTAAAATAAAGCTGAAATTGCGATATGGTTGCAATTTAATTAAATAAATATATGCAATAAAAATCATCATCATTAATATTATTATTATTATATTAGGAATTATTACAGTAACATTTGTTAATAAATATATAATATTTATATAAGTATACTTATAATAAATATATAATAATTTATAAATAGTAATATTTATTTTTTATAATATAATATTTAATAATATTAATCATAATAAAAACCATTATTATTATTATTATTAGGAAATATTACAGCAGCATTTGTTAATAAATATATAATAATAAATAAAAATATTTTGTCTTTTATAATAAAAACATAATATTTATTATTATTAGTTTAATATGAGGAAATATTACAGTAAATTTGTTTATAAATACATCATATTTATAGTCATATATTTATTATAAATATATAATTATAAATAGTAATATTTGTTATTATTATTATTATTTATAAGACATATTGATATATAATTACCAATTACCATTACCAAAAATGTGCAATGGTACAAACAAGCACAGCTTTTTGCTTTTTTTATTTATTTTGTAAATAGCAATCTCAATTTTTTTTTTTTTTATTGAAATCTTTTTTTTTTTTCAAACCGCACAGCCCTAAACCTCATTTTCAGGGAAACCCATTCTTTGATAACTTCAACATTGGGGTTGTTTTCAGTGTTATTAGCCATATGAATTAATAACCGAAATAGCTAGCTTATCATTAGATCATCTTGGACCAGCAACAAACCAGCTACTATCTACTCAAACCAGTTTAAGTTGGTCCAGCTAGCTTGTTCCAAAACAAAACACATTATTTTCCACATACTGTACATTATTGTTTCTCCTCTATGCCCAGCCTTTCTGAAACGCGTCGATTTTTACAAAGCTCATCGGTCTGAAAAGCGAGGTGTGCTGTGATTGGCCAGCTATCCAGTGCGTTGTGATTGGCCGAATACCTCAAGCGTGTGACGGAAATGTTACGCCCCTCACCATACTGTGATGCCCTGTCCGGCCGGAGCGACGAGACAAAAACATTAAAACCCATTATAAACGAGACATTCGTTGCATCCAGTGGGGACATAATTACTGATTATAATGATTTTTACTGTCTTTTTACACGCTGCGTTGCATCGCGCTGCGTAAACATAAAACCATGTCTGCATTTGTGATCGGAGAAATGACAAACAACAAGCGCTACTCTACACTGCCCAATACTCACGTTTGAATCATCAGTGGCAAATTCTTTAAATATGAAAACATACTTACAGGCTGTGAGTCAGAAGCACCAGACTGTCCTTGCAAAGTTGAAACTGCCCCATTTTATAGAAACAGACACCGACATTGTAGGCTACTCTTCCAGGAAACAGTCCTCCATAAAATGTGCTGCACACATCTGAATATTTGTGTTGAAGTGTTCTGGAACAGTGTTGTAAATACAACTTAACCACTGATTTCTAGTCGTGTCCTCTTTTGGAAGACCAAACAAAGTAGTTTCACTTTCACAACGAAGCACACAGCGTCTTCACGACATGGCGACAACAACAATACTACAGCGAGAATAAAAGTTACGCCTTCTTTCTTTGCGTGAACATTTGGGCGGCGTTATGCAAATCTTCCCACATAGTGAGGTAGACATGTGGGGGCGTGTTAGAACGAGCCGTTTTAGGAGGGCGTGGTTAACTCTTAACTTTTATAAAGAATATCTCTTTGGATTTGAGACTTTAGTCTTTGCAACTTTACAGATCTTCTTTATGCACCAAGAGCTTGTAACACTCCAAAGAGAAAGGAAACATTGAAATCGCATCATATGATCCCTTTAAGACGGATTTTCCAGCAGGAGCTCGAACCGCAGCTGTCAATCACAGTCCGTTCCTCCTGTGATAGCAGATAGAGGATGGTGTCTGGGAAGCGTCCCGTCCCGCGCTGTCCTGTCCGCTCTGGTGCTTCTGAGTGCTGATCGTCCCGGCCTCGCAGATGCTCTATTTTAGTTGTGATCCTCAAGAGTCAGAGCGAGTGTCGGAGAGCGTGAAGCAGGACGTGACGAGGCTATTCTGCGCTTGTAAAGCCATCGGTCAGAGACACAAGGACACGGATGCTGATGCTTGTCTTGACCTCTCGCTGTTACACAACACCAAACATCCTGCTAAACTCAACATTAAATAAAACTTAAATGAAAGGTGCTGTTTCATGTTGACTTTACAGTGTTTTTTATGAAAAAAATGGCCAGTTAGCAAACAATAATTGTTTATTCTGATAATGCTTATTTGAATGACATCCGTGTTATTTTAGTATAATTGAGATACTATACAATACTTTTTATTAATATTTAGATTTTTTTTATTTTAATATTTTGTTTTCTATTTTAATTGTTTAGGTTTAAGTAATTTTTAAGTATTGCTGAGTGTTTTTGTCATTTTTATTAGCTTTAGTTTTTTTATGTCTATATAGTTGTTTTTATATAATTTTTTATTTCATATTTAGTTTTAATTATTTTAGGACATCAAGTTATACTAAATGAAAATAAGAAATTTATAAGAAAGTTTACTAAAACAAAATCAATTTAATGTTTTTATTTTATTTCAGTTGAAGTTTATTTTATTTCAAGAAACCAATTTCTGTATGGTTTTATTTTTTGTTAACTATAATAACTCTGGTTGACGATAAGCGTATTAGGGCTGCATATTAATCAAAATAAAACTGAAATTGCGATATGGCTGTGATTAAATGAAATATATGTGCTGCATGTTTCAGACACAGCCTTAAAAAATTTATTTAAAATTATAATAAAAAAATTAATTTATCGTTAAAAAATCGTATTATTTTAAAGTTGCCATATATAATAATAATTATTATTATATTAATTATAATAATCATAATATTAAATTATTATATGATATTATGAAATATTGCAATACTAATATAATATTTTTAATATTAATAGTAGTATATGAATAGTAATATTTTGTTTCATGTTTTATAATAATAATAATAATAATAGTAATTATTATTATTATTATTATTAGAAATATATTATTATTATTATTATTTTAATGTCATGTTGATATATAATGACACATCTTTTGGCCAAATTATTTTTTCCCCAGAATCATATAGCCATTTTTTGATAATAAGGTTAACTTTTTGTTGTTGTTGTTGTTTTATTTAATATTATAAATAATATTACATGTTATATGACACCAAACATCCTGCTTTAAAGTCGGCATGAAATAAAACATAATTTTTTTATTATATGACGCAAGTAAAAGTTATGGAGGTAAGGAATGGAGTTTCATATTGACTTTAAGTGAAGTAAAGCACTGGTTGAGAGTCTAGTTACCCGTGACCCCGCAAAACACAATGGATGGTTTCAGGTACGATTGTGCTCTTTTTCTAAATGAGCCGCGTCCTTGTTTAATTTACAGATGCGCTCGAGGAGTAATTCGTGCCTTCAGCTGCACTGGGCCAGCTGTTATCCCACTCGCCCCCTTGGAGGGGTTTCGCCGGGCTAATATGAATGTAAGAAAGCGCGCACGCTGATGCCGCCCACAGAAACGCCACTTTAATGCATCGGATTTTAATTATCACCCTTATTCATTTGCATCAGCGCTTCTGCTCTCTCCGTCTCTCCGACAGGGCTCTTTTTATCATAGCACCAGTCTTAAAGATAATAAACTTCAGCTTTAGGGTAATTACTTAATCTGGACAAACCTGTGTGTTAAGCAGCACTATTACGAGCAGAGGTGATAAATCAGGGGCTTGAGGTGGCGGGCCGATCACGACGGCCTATAATCAGTCTTACAGACTCTTGTGGTCTTAAGTACCTAGATTACACAAACAGCATGCTAACAACACACATCTCGCGCTCTGTTTGTCCTTCTGTTTTACCTCCAGCATGCTGGGCTTACTAGAAGTGGAATTAAAATGAATTGATATTCTAAGAATATGGATGAGGGTGGATGGATGGATAGAACAACAGATAGATGGATTGATGGATAGAATGACAGATAGATAGATGGATGGATGGATGGATGGAATGACAGATAGATAGAACAATGGATGGACGAATAGAATGACAGATGGATGGATGGATGGATGGTTGAATAGAATGACAGATAGAATGACGGAGGGATGTATGGAAGGATGGATGGATGAATAGAATGATGGAGGGATGTATGGAAGGATGGATGGATGAATAGAATGACAGATGGTTGGATGGATGTACAAATATAAGGATGGATGAATAGATTGGCAGATGCATGGATGGATGAATAAATATAATGACGGAGGGATGGATGGATGAATAGAATGATGGAGGGATGGATGGATGGATGAATAGAATGACAGATGCATGGATGTATAAATATAACGATGGATGGATGGATGGATGGATGGATGGATGGATGGATGGATAAATATATAACGATGGACGGATGGATGGATGGATGGATGGATAAATATAACGATGGATGGATGGATGGATGTATAAATATAATGATGGACGGATGGATGGATAAATATAACGATGGATGGATGGATGGATGGATGGATGTATAAATATAATGATGGATGTATGGATAGAATGACAGATAAAACGACAGATGGACGGATGGATGGATGGAAGGATGAATTAACTCATGAATTAAAAAGGAACCTAATTCTTCAATTCTGAATTTTTCATAACCCTGAGTTTTAGACATACCAGAATGCACTGGGTCTGCTAGTGTATAGTGGTTGGCATGGCGATGTTTGGTTAGGCCTGAGGCCAGCTTATTCTACAGGAATTTCCTGTCTAATTTCCCCTCCTGATTCTGTGAGTAATGCCCAAAGCTTTTTAATTGCGCTGCAAAGACCCCGGCCACTCAAAGGGCCATTATTGTTGCTGAGTACTTCCTGTATAATGAAACCATTTACCCCTTTAGATCCTGGGATTAGGGTACAACAATGATGAGAGGGGTTGTGTTTGTTTGGCCCGAATATTTAAAGCCGAATGACATTAGAAAGAACCGTTTAGAGTTAAGGGGGACCACGTTTATCTGATCGAGAGCCTTCTGAGGTTATTCTTAAAAATACAGGGTCTTTATTGGCATTGATGGTTCCATCAAGAACCTTTAACATCCGTGGAACCTTTCCATTCTACAAAAGGTTCTTTACAGTGGAAAAATGTTATTAAAATGTTCTTCACACTAAGAAAAAATGGTTCTTTTGAGAACTGCTTACTGGAAGGTTTTTTGGGAAACCAGAAATGGTTCTTCTACACTCTTAAGATTGAAGGTTCTTTGTTGGCTTTTATGGTTCCATCAAGAACCTTTAATATCCATGAAACTTTTCCATTCCACAAAAGGTTCTTTATAGAAAAAAAACAACAGTACACCCAAAAATAAAAATAGCTGTCATTTACTCACCCTCATGCTATTTCAAACCTCCATGAGTTTCCATCTTCTGTTAAACA
Source organism: Sinocyclocheilus grahami (assembly GCF_001515645.1). Lineage (NCBI taxonomy): Eukaryota > Metazoa > Chordata > Actinopteri > Cypriniformes > Cyprinidae > Sinocyclocheilus > Sinocyclocheilus grahami. Next base: position 233,634 of record NW_015505822.1, read on the forward strand.
CAAAAGAAGATATGTTGAAGAATGTTGGAAACCACTCAGTTGTTGGTAGCCATTGACTTCCATAGTATTATTTTTCCTATTATGGAAGTCAGTGGCTACCATCAACTGTCTGTTTTCCAATGTTCCTCAAAATATCTTCTTTTGTGTTCAGCAGAAGAGAGAAATTCATCTTCACACTAAGAACTATTCACTGAAAGGTTCTTTGAGGAACCTCAAACATGAAGCTCCATCGCTTCATGTTTGAACGATAAAGATCCCAGTGAGAAGCGGCCAGGTTAACAAGTGCATGAAAAAGTCATCTGCTCTGGAGCAGCACGTAGCCCGACACTGAAAAATGTGGCACCCCTCTGCGCCGTTCCCCCAGATGTGAAAACAAATGTTATCACCTAAAGACTAATAGATGCGAGGGGCTTCACGGAAACTCTGCAGCCGCGCCGCAGCCCTGGGGGATAGAGCTCAGAGAAGCTGGTAAACGCGCCTCTTGAACTCTCCAGAGCGATCCCCTTTTGTTCTTCCCGTTGCGGAGGAACAATGGAGCTGTCGGCATGATCGAATAATCCTGCCCGCTCCTCCGGTGACGGGGGCCCGGACGTCAGCGGCCCCCGAGCCTCTACAGAGGGGGAAGAACGGGTCGCGAACGGGGTGGGTGTTTGTGCTGACATGAAAAATGCGACGGCTGGAAATAACAGTGGTAATGTGGATAATTGAGGGCGGGCACAGATGAATGAGGCTGCGGGGTAACGTGTCGTTTTAATGACAGGGACCGAGGTGGGTTTGCGTTCGCTGCCGTCTGATTTCGGTCGGGAGTGTTTACGGAGCCACAAACGTTTGGGTTTAAATTGTGTATTTTTCATGCTTCCAATTACCCTAGTTTGTGTCTTTCCCCTGTTTTATTTTTGCTTCTCCTCCTCCGCCAACGTCGTGATTAAAGCGCAAAGTCGGCCTCAACCGGACCGGCATGATTAGGATTCATTCTGTGGTCCGTGACTTCAGCGCGGGAGAATTCCTGCAGCGGCTCTGTCATGTTTTCTGACCCACTTCAGTCCTTCTCTTTGTCCTCGACCTCTCTTCCCATCGGCCCCTGCAATAATTCACCCGCTGCATTAGTAATGGCGCATTAACTGCGGCCGGGCGCTGAATGCAACCTCCTTGCACCGTTTACAGGCCATCTCTTGAAAAGCGCCAGGCTGAGTTTCTCTACTATCTAAAGGTCAGACTGGAGCTTTGTGCTCCAGTTGCGTGTTTTAGACTTCTGTTGTGATTTCAACAGCTGTGTGGCATTACTGTTATGTATGTCAGGTGTGTTTTTATGGTGTTTTTCATTAATTAAAGGCAACCCGAGGCATTTTCCATGACAAATACTATAAAGGGAGCACATGACTCCGGCTAGTCACGCAGCTGATTTGATCGCGCTATAAACATGCCAAATACGCAGACTGTACAAGTAAAGATCGCTTATTGTCACGTCTGACGACTGAATTTAAGTACAAGCACTTAGATCTCAGCGTTTCAATGTCTCCTTTGGTAAATTTGTGATTTAGCAGGCAAATTTGAAGATAAACAGAACAAAGCAGGCTGAGTTTAATCAAACAGACTAATCCAGATGGCAATGTAAAGTGGTAGATCACCTGAAAATTAAAACTCTGTAATCACCTTCATGTCATTTTTTCTTTGGTAGGACACAAAATGAGACGTCTAGCAGAATGCTCACGCTGGTAAAAAAGATAAAAGACAAAAAATAAAAAGTCCTCATTTACTCACCCTTGTGTTGTTCCAAAACTCTTATGAGTTTCAAAAGAAGATATTTTTAGTAATGCTGGTAACCAGACAGTTGCTGGTAGCCATTGACTTCCACAGTATTCTTTTCCCTACTATGGACGTCAATGGCTACCATCAACTGTCTTTTGTTACCAACATTCCTCAAAATATCTTTCATGCTCAACAGAAAAGAGAAATTCATACAGGTTTGGAAAAATAATGGTAAGTAAAATGACAAAAAATTACATTTTTGGGTGAACTACCCCTTTAAGTGCCAAAACGAATGAAAAACTAGATAAAAGTATCATAAAAGTGGAATAAATTGTTAGTTTTTTTTAATGAGGATTTTGTTGTTATTGACTGAAAAATCTTCCCCTCCGACGACATTCTGCAAAACATCTCCGTTGTGTTCTGTTGAAGGTTTGGAACGACATCAAGGTGAATAAATTACCTCAATTTAGTTTTTTCGGTGCGCTATCCCTTTAAGTTTTACATTATGTAAATGTGAGGTGAAAAAGAGAGACAGCAGCGGGTCATTTCCTGTCCTTTGGGACGGTCTTGTCTGCCATTTTTGAAGGGTATGAACAAATTGACAGAGAAGCAGAGAGAGCGAAAGTGTGAGAGACTGCTGAATCACACTGCTTCTGTTGAGTGTATGAATCCTCTGGAGGAGCTGCTGAGAACCCCAGGTGTGGATAATGACCCGTGACCCCTGACCTTCACGGGTCACCCCTCACCCTCCCACTGCTGCCGCCCTAAAGAATGTTAATACAGTCCAGAGATCAGCTGATTCACTTACCCTCCTCTCATTCCTGCTAAGTCAAGCATTACTAGTACTAGTGCTCTAAGTTAGTGTTGGTTTGCACATAGAAACACCAGTCAACAGATTACATGATGAAAACTGTATTTAGTAACATAATCTAGGTTACTCGTTGTATTCTGACTACTTTTTAGATTACTTTTTATCTAACTTGTTTTAAACTTACCATTAACCGTACCATATTGATATAAAAAAGGAAAGAGAAAGAAAATATATTTTATATCAACATCAATAAATGCATTAAATCCTACCTGTGTTTAGTATCTTGCATAATTATTTGTTTCATACATGGTCTAATTGCTTGAGAGGTGCTTTTTTCACCTCTCAAGCATGGTTTGCAGATTTATTTAGATGACATTTACGTAACTATTGTATATTGTGAATATAGTCAAAGCTAAATGGTATTAGGGAGAATCAATTAATTATGGATTACTGCCATTGTGTGAATAACATGTAATCATGTAATCCATAATCTGATTTAGATTTTTGGAATCTGATTATGTAATCCAAGTCAAACCTTTATACAGTACAGATCATGTCGAGCTTTACAGTGTCAGACAGGAAAATAGTTTGTCAATAATGCAAGAGGACAGTCAGTTCATTGATGATTCAGTGATCTCACAATCCAGTTCAGCTCTCTTCTAGTATAGATTACATGTAATCAGTTACTATCCAGCTCTGTTATGCCATGTCCACACATACACAGGTATTTTTATAAACAAGTTTTTCCTTCTTCCATTTAAAAAAAAAACTGTCCACTTGAAAACGCAAAAGCATGCTATGAAGCACTGTCAAGAGCATGCCAAGCCAACAGGTGGCGATATAATCTCAACCGTAAAGCCATGTTGGCCAATCAGAAGCCTGAAAAAGTTTCCAGTAGGCGGAGATAACAGCGCATGCTCCGACGTCACAAGCCAAAATCTCCGGTTTCGCTGTCTACACGATAACACTGCAACCAGAGTTTTTTAAAATGTTCACCCTGGCAGGCGTTTTCAAAAATGTTCGGTTTTAGTGACTTGGTGCTGCGTTTGCGCGTGTTCGAACGGCCAAACCACGTAGAAAAAGCTGCGGTTTTGAAAATACCCACATTTGTGTGGACAGGGCCTTAGCAACCACATGGCAACACCTTGGCAACAACCCATTGACCAGCTAGTTTTTGCACTGGCCACTTATTTTTCTTTTCTTTTTTTTATAGAAAATGCGAAAACTGCGGGAAAAAAACAGGAAAGCTTTTAAATCTGCTTTGATTTCGACCCGTTTGTTTTTTTATCAGTGTATTTTCGCAGGATATTAAAAGACTGAAGGAGCTCCAGGAGTGAAAGACTAATTAGAAAGGAAAGCTAGTTAAGACTTTACCATTGCAAACCGCTCTTTGCATATGGCGAAGAAACCGTCAACTGTGGTTTCCCGTTATCATAACTGCTAATGAAGCCCTGTTGGCCTTAAACGGGACGTCCCGAGCCAACGGAGGGTTTATTACAGTAAAGTGCTGATTCAGATTCTCTTCGGGCTCAAATAAAACGATCCAGCCAAAGGAGTTATGATGAAAAGAAACACCAGCCAACATATACGGCAGACTGTAAAACACTGAGGCAACGGGCAACAGCTTTTAGTCAAAAAAACTCTCTCATTAGTGAGTGGGTTGATTTCAAAGGCCTGACCTCCTCTGATTTCACGTCGCCCTGGCACCTTCATTTTGAACTCGTTTCGGAGCCAGTAAAGTGTCAGGGACGTGGTCGGATCAGTGTCGGTTCAGTAGGGAGATGCTCCAGTTGGAGGCAACGATGCCGGGCCGAGGAATATTCTCTCCCTGCGCTGTCAGCCCTAGTTTGCGTCCCGGATGGTTTTTTTCCTTCACAACGTCCATCATCTGTACGAGTTCAAAGAGCGTCTAGCTGCAGGTCTTTGTCAAAAGCCCAGTTGGATATCTTTTATGTAGGGGATGTAGGATTTCTTAGGATACTTTGATTATTTATTTATTCCTCCACTCTTGTGTGATAGTGCCAATATTTTACACGAAACTGCTCAGTGCGCTCTGAAATTCATGTTACTTTATTGTAGCGCTGTTGCCTTTGAAATTTCTTTTTTGAAAGTCTTGGCTTTTTCTCAACTCTCTCTCTCTCTCTCTGTTTCTCTTTTGCAGGCCCTCATCACATCTTCCCGACTTTCCATTCTCCGATCCCCATCGACGTGCGTCACCACGAGGGGAGATACCACTACGAGCCCCATGCACTCCACGCTCTACACGGGTGAGCCTGCAGGCCTGTTCGTCTCTGGCTCTGGTTCTCAGCGTTTGTGAATATAAATAATCTCTGCGCTCGCAAATAAACCGTCTGCTTTGTTTATCCCCGCGGTCAGAATGCACGCAGACATGCAACATTCAAATGCAGTGTAATCAGGTGATCCCGAAATGACCGGCGCATGCTTTTGATGCTTCATAAAAAGCATACGACTGAAATGGATGTTCAGATTCAAAGCGAAAACTGAGCTACGTCATTCGGTTCTTGGTTTAACCGTTTAGAAAACTTATAAACCCTTGCCTTGTTTCCATGCCAGACACAAAACTCAAGGCCGGATAAATCTCAAATCCAGGAAGGAGATTAGTGCGGTTCACTGGATGAAACATCTGGAGAGGAGAATATAAACTTTTCTTCTCTCAACTTCGTCTCATTTCATTATTTCATTTAACATTTTACCTTTAAGGCATCGACCGATACTCTTCCCAGAGCAACTTACTTAGTTCTTGTGTGGGACTGTCATGTCAGATGTTTGGTGTGTACTTTGGTGTTTATGCAGTTTTATTGCTCACAGATTGCTTTTTCATATCTCAGGACTTTTTGTGAAAGTTTTCAGCTTTAAGTAACAATTTTGTCGTAGATGTTTCTCCTTAAATTCCATACTGAGACAACCGTTCACATAAATTGTGTATAAACCTACAAAATTAGCATGTGGACAGTAGCATAGATCATTTGATCTTGATGAGAAATTATTGAGTTCATATTGAGACTTTGGTGTCTTTAAAAAGCTGAGCACATTGCGGAGATCGCTGATGAAACTCTAGATGAGACACATTTGAGAGAACAGAGGAGAAGTGTGAGATTCTGAAAGCTTCATTGAGTTTTTGGTTTTCTTTTATTTAGGTATCAATTTGGTCTCAGATGCTTCTCCTCAAATTCCATAATGAGACAATGTCATGTAAATTATGTGCACAATCCTATAAAATTAGAAAAAACATGTTGATAGAACCGTGGGAGAATTTGATGAGAAATGTTTGAGCTCATATTGAGATCTCTGACTTATGAACAGACTTTGGTACAAAACGCAGTGTTCATTTGAGAATCTGATGAGAAACGATTGAGTTCATATTGAGATCTCTGACTTATGAACAGACGTTGGTACAAAACGCAGTGCTCATTTGAGAATCTGATGAGAAACGATTGAGTTCATATTGAGATCTCTGAATTATGAACAGACTTGGTACAAAATGCAGTGCTCATTTGAGAATCTGATGAGAAACGATTGAGTTCATATTGAGATCTCTGACTTATGAACAGACTTTGGTATAAAACGCAGTGCTCATTTGAGAATCTGATGAGAAACGATTGAGTGCATATTGAGATCTCTGACTTATGAACAGACTTTGGTATAAAACGCAGTGCTCATTTGAGAATCTGATGAGAAACGATTGAGTGCATATTGAGATCTCTGACTTATGAACAGACTTTGGTATAAAACGCAGTGCTCATTTGAGAATCTGATGAGAAACGATTGAGTTCATATTGAGATCTCTGACTTATGAATAGACTTTGATACAAAACGCAGTGTTCATTTGAGAATCTGATGAGAAACGATTGAGTTCATATTGAGATCTCTGACTTATGAACAGACTTTGGTACAAAACGCAGTGCTCATTTGAGAATCTGATGAGAAACGATTGCATTCATATTGAGATCTCTGACTTATAAACAGACTTTGGTACAAAACTCAGTGCTCATTTGAGAATCTGATGAGAAATTATTGAGTTCATATTGAGATCTCTGACTTATGAACAGACTTTGGTATAAAACGCAGTGCTCATTTGAGAATCTGATGAGAAACGATTGAGTTCATAATGAGATCTCTGACTTATGAACAGACTTTGGTATAAAACGCAGTGCTCATTTGAGAATCTGATGAGAAACGATTGAGTTCATAATGAGATCTCTGACTTATGAACAGACTTTGGTATAAAACGCAGTGCTCATTTGAGAATCTGATGAGAAACGATTGAGTTCATAATGAGATCTCTGACTTATGAACAGACTTTGGTATAAAACGCAGTGCTCATTTGAGAATCTGATGAGAAACGATTGAGTTCATAATGAGATCTCTGACTTATGAACAGACTTTGGTATAAAACGCAGTGCTCATTTGAGAATCTGATGAGAAACGATTGAGTTCATAATGAGATCTCTGACTTATGAACAGACTTTGGTATAAAACGCAGTGCTCATTTGAGAATCTGATGAGAAACGATTGAGTTCATACTGAGATCTCTGACTTTTGATAGCAGACTTTGATGGAAAAAGCCGAGCACATTGGTGAGATCTCTTCTGAAACTCCAGAGGAGACACCTGTGAGAATAAGGCAACGTCGGCATTTGGTTTCATTGCTGTCTAGGAGAAACAATTGAGATATTTCAGAGATTTTTTTCTTTCCTAAGGGTTTAGTCGTGTCTCCCCAAACAAAGATCTTCCTTAGCCGTCCAGCCCGACGGTCTTCGGTTCTCTCAGCATCCTCTGGTTCAGGTGTGTGAGCCGCGCCAGTAATGTAGGTTAACCTCCAGACCTTCAGAGCTTCACGTGTCCCGCATGAATTCTCCAGCAGATCAACAGCAGTGGCGGTATTGTAGAAACAGAACATAAAGTGGGCCGCACTAGTTTTTGAAGTTACACTTTGTTGTTTTTCCTTCAATACAACACCACAGAGCTTTTTTTCCCCTCCTTGTCTTTTTTGAAACGGGGTCTGGAGGCTCGAAGGAAGGTTTATCTTAAAAGAGCAGAATAAATCAATAGAATTCTGGAAGTAGCGTTGTTACATTTAAATTCACAGATTTTGATGGTGATACATTCGGTCGGCCCGCTAGCAGCTAGCCTATTCATCACGCATAGAGCCGCGTTGGGGGGAGACTAGCTGTCTCAACACTCGCTCGCCTTGATTAATGTGATTTGATCTTGACAGTGGACCCCTAATTCATCAAGACCTTGATCTAGCTGTCATTTCCTCTGCCTGAGCCAAATTCATCTAATTACAGGGACATTGTGCAGCAAATTAAGCGCGGTGTCGCCCGTGGCAAGCCGGGACACTTTGTTACAGTCACAGGGCGGCATGTCAAGGGTCTCCGAGCTGATTGTCTAACATGACATCTCCATACAGTTCGTTTTATCATTGTTTGCATATAAAATAATGAGGGCGCTGGTTATTTTGTCAGAGCTGTCAGCCGAGCGGCCGTAGGAAGCTTCCCCTATGGATATCTTGCTTTCGTTATTCATTTTTTTCCCTCCGTTTGACAAAGCAAGCAGGAGAAAAGGTAGCTTTTTTTCCCGGAGCTGGCTGAAATGACAACGGACGGTGCGATTCATCTGCGTAGCGGACAGGAGCACCGTGGGAATTCTCCCAGGCGGAGGGAAGGGAGCGCCGGTGACGAACCTCCCACTTGTCAGCGTCGCTTCTCGTCCAAGAGAGTGTCAGAAAGCTTCCAGCGAGACGACAGGACACTTCCACTGCTCCGATGCTGCGGGAAAAAGTGTCTTTGGTTCAAGGGAATACTTTGCATCTGTGGTTTAGTCCAATAGTCCTTAAGTTTGTAAAAACAAGAAACATGTTTACAGTAATGCACTTACAATGGAAAGTGTACAGCACCGCGTAAAAGCTTTTAAATGCTGTTGAAACTCAGAAATGTATGAGTTTATTCCGTTTTACAAAAACTGAGAGACAAATTTAAGCTATTTTCTGTGGTAATCGACTGAAAGCTTGAAGACAAAGTTGTACTGTGATTTATATCTTAATAATGTGGTAAATGTAATGGTAATTAATAATAATAATATATTTTTAGAATATTGTTGTTGTTGTTTTTTGTAATTGACTGAAAGCTTGCTGACTTAAAGTTGGACTATAATTTATATATTAATAATATGGTGAATGTACCATATAATATTATTAATAATAATAGTTTTTTTTAATATTGTTTTCTTTTTTTATCAGCTCAAAGCGAGTAGACCTGAAGTTGGACTATAATTTATATTAATATTATAATATATATTATAATTGCATTAATTACAGTAGAATTATAATTGTAAAATATATTGAATAAATAAAATATAGTTATAGTGTTATATATATATATAATTACTATTTTAAATATATATTTTATTATGTAATATATTATTAACAATATATTTTATAAAATATATTATATATAATATAAAAATATATTATATTATTTTAAAAAATAATAGAGAGAGAGACTGATTCTTTAAACAAAATTCAAAGTTTTAAGACATGTAGTTGCAAATAAACAAGATATCCTTGAGCACAGCTGTATATTCAGTATATACAGCTGTAATTATGTCTGATTTCTGATTTTCTCATCTCTGAACATCACAAATGGTGGTTGATTGGTTCAGGTGTCAGTCAGATGGTGTGAGACTGAAATCATGCGTCAGATTTTCACCACGGAGGTGTGATGTGAAACATCAGTCATCTAGAGCAGTGTTAGTATGTAGGTCGGTGTCCTGCGCTTGTGTTTGTATGTGAGGAAGTATGGAAGTATTGTTTGCTCTGTGAGAGTTTGGAGACTGTCCGTGTGTGTGTGTGTGTGTGTGTGTGTGTGATTACTACACTAGTGTGTGTGTGTGTGCTATGGCGCTCTGGCAGAAATGTGATTTATCTAAATCAGAGTATCAGCCCCCAGGTAGAGACGAGGTCCTGTCATAGAGCAATTCATCACCGGCACCGCACACACACACACACTCACACTCACACGCACTCACACACACACACACTCACACACACCCACACACACACACACACCCCCACCCCCACACACCCCCTAACACACTCTCACACACACACTCTCTCTCTCACACACACACACACACACACACACTCTCTCACACACACACACACACACACACTC
>NW_015505822.1:243920-249192 GCF_001515645.1 Sinocyclocheilus grahami
AGAGAGAGAGAGAGAGAGATAGAGAGAGAGAGACAGCGTCACATCACAGTAGAGTCAGCTGTCTTAACCGCGGCTTGTGTACTGCATCATTACTGTGTCTGTTCCCCTTTCGGGCTTGAACTGATGGTAAAACTGTCATTTACTGTCTTTACATTTATTTTGAAAGATGAAGCTGGCGATTATGGTAAGGGGCGTTACATTTCCGACGAGTGCTTGCGGTGTTCGGCCAATCACAATGCACTGGGTCAGCTGGCCAATCAGAGCAGACTGCGCTTGTCGGAAGGAGGGGCTTTGTAGAAAACGAAGCGTTTGAGAGAGGCGGGGCATAGAGGACCTACAATAATGTACAGTATTTGAAAAATAATGTGTTTTTTGAACATTAAAGCATGTCAACATATTCTGTTACACCAAATACACAAAATAATGATCTTTAAAAAAGCATCATATGACCCCTTTAAGACATTCGGTTGTTAATTGTTATAAATAAATATTTATCAATTCTCACACTTATATATACTGAAATGTAGACATTTTACATTTACACATTTGTACATATTTTCTATTTAAACTATATTTACACAGATTTTCTCATCTCCAAATGGCATGTATTTTTTAAATGAATCTATTAATTTAATTTAATAATAAGTTATTAAGTTATTTAAATGGTTTATGCATATTATTCTTATTATTTAGACACATTTTATATCATATATTTCTTCGCCCTTAAGAAGATATCACAGGTTTATCAAGTTCGTCGAAATGATCCTCGATCACTTTTAGTCAGCTTTGAGAACTCCTCTCAGCTAGCACGCCTTTTCAGAGTGAAAGTAGCCTTGTCACCTGACCTGAATACAGCGAGCTGATTCGCTGAAATGGATTTATCGGCTTCTGTTCAAAAACAACAAGGCGCTTGTCGACTTCTGCAGTTAAACGTGAACTCGCGATGCCTTGAAAGTGGACAAAACGTGTTTAGGGTTCAAATCATGCTATATTTGGCGAATAATGCACGGCAATCAGCTCTTTTTTTTAAAAGTGGCGTTTAGTGGTTTTTGCAAATCATCTCTTCATATAAAAACATTAAAGATTTAAAAATATTTTATATCACTTAAATGTTTTATTGTTTTTATGTACTTTATTTGCAGTAGCATATGATGAGCACAAAAACAGAAAGAAATTAATCAATATACATTCATACAGTAAGAGCATAACGCTTTAAAATGAATGTGGAGCACCTCAGATCATTTCATCCCTTGACTTTGCAGACTTTGGTGTAGAGGTCAACCGATATGGGTTTTTCACTGGCCGATGCCGATGCCGATATTTAGAAATCAGGGCAGCCGATGGCCGATATATGATGCCGATTTTTTTTTTCCCCATTCATCTCATAAAAGTGAGTTTGAGTAAATGATTATTGCAGGGTACAAGATAGTAATAGTAGTAGTAGCCCAATTTAGAGTAATAATACATGGCTCAAAACTTAAGCACCTCCTCAAAACAGTTGTGAAGGATGCTTTTTGTTTATGTTTGCTGCCAGACACCAGTGTTTCCCATAGACTGCAAATTCATTCTCTGCCAGCAGGAGGTGCTGTTGGAGCGGGAGATATAGCGGTTTCCTCGGTAAAGGCTGTAACAATCCAGTAAGCGCTGTGCTCACAAATGCTATTATCAGGCATTACAGGAAAGACAAAATGAAAATGACATCGAAGCTTTTCTGAAGACAGTCGGTTCTTTTCAAAGATACATTCATATAAAAACATCCTTTTTTAAAAGTGGCGTTTAGTGGTTTTTGCAAATCATCTCTTCATATAAAAACATTAAAGATTTAAAAATATTTTATATCACTTAAATGTTTTATTGTTTTTATGTACTTTATTTGCAGTAGCATATGATGAGCACAAAAACAGAAAGAAATTAATCAATATACATTCATACAGTAAGAGCATAACGCTTTAAAATGAATGTGGAGCACCTCAGATCATTTCATCCCTTGACTTTGCAGACTTTGGTGTAGAGGTCAACCGATATGGGTTTTTCACTGGCCGATGCCGATGCCGATATTTAGAAATCAGGGCAGCCGATGGCCGATATATGATGCCGATTTTTTTTTTTCCCCATTCATCTCATAAAAGTGAGTTTGAGTAAATGATTATTGCAGGGTACAAGATAGTAATAGTAGTAGTAGCCCAATTTAGAGTAATAATACATGGCTCAAAACTTAAGCACCTCCTCAAAACAGTTGTGAAGGATGCTTTTTGTTTATGTTTGCTGCCAGACACCAGTGTTTCCCATAGACTGCAAATTCATTCTCTGCCAGCAGGAGGTGCTGTTGGAGCGGGAGATATAGCGGTTTCCTCGGTAAAGGCTGTAACAATCCAGTAAGCGCTGTGCTCACAAATGCTATTATCAGGCATTACAGGAAAGACAAAATGAAAATGACATCGAAGCTTTTCTGAAGACAGTCGGTTCTTTTCAAAGATACATTCATATAAAAACATCCGCGCTGCATTTTAATTTTGAAACGTGAAGCGCTCTTTTTTTTCAACGAAGTATGAACCTTTTGGAAAATCTGTTTGTGGCGGTCAGTTTTGATATTGTGACGAGCCGCCACAAATAACTCAATGTTTGGGAAACACTGGACACTGCTATAAGTCAAATGGCCATGGTGATAACAAAAATAAAAGATTTCACACATATTGCACTGCCTGCTGCTCATAACTGCTTAAGAGTGCGCTGGCCACGAGCGAATATATGACATTGTGGATGCTATTGTCGGACCCACAGACATATTTCATGAGGAAAGTTAACATGCACGTTATAATCAGCCCAGAAGTTTCGTCTGAATTGAACGTGTTTCTGCTTTCACATGCAAATGACTTGTTGCACTTATGAATATGATAACTTTCCGGCATCAACTCTAGTAGGGTCAAACGTAATCCCGCTTTCGAAACGGTCTGTTTTACGCTGCCATTAGCTGAGGCTGTGTGTGAACAAGCCGCGGCTGCTGCAGCCTGCAGCCCGCCAGTGCGCCTGCCTATAAATCGGCCTAATTTGCAGCACAATCGGCCGACGCCGATTAATGAAAAAACCCCAAAACGGTCTGTTTTCCGCTGCCATTAGCTGAGGCTGTGTGTGAACAAGCCGCGGCTGCTGCAGCCTGCAGCCCGCCAGTGCGCCTGCCTATAAATTGGCCTAATTTGCAGCACAATCGGCCGACGCCGATTAATGAAAAAACCCCAAAAATCGGCCGATTAATCGGTCGACCTCGGTGTCTTGGAGCACGTTCTGAGACAGTGCTCAGATCTCGTGCTCTTTTTCTCAGGATTGTTGAATGTGGAGAAGCGTTTGAGATGTTGAAGAGTTAATCTGTATGTGATGCTGTGGACTCCCGCGGCGCGTGTGAATGGGTGTTAAAGCAAAATTGAGTTGAGTTCTTTCAATGAATCGTTTAAACCACTTCACAGCAAAAGTGATGTTGTTCTGCTCCTCGTGACCGCTGGTGTTTTTATTACGTGTTTGCTGTTGCAATCATCTTCACGCTGTTTTCTATTTTAAATTGAGCCTGGAGGTGTAACTTTTCCTCCGCATGAGTCATGTAGGTGCGACAGACCAATTTTGCAGTTCTATTCATTGTTCGGCAACAAAAAAATATACAAATTTAGTTTTTAAACAACATGTTTCTACATGTCAGAAAGACGTTTTTCTAAAATAAATGTGTGTGTGTGTGTGTGTGTGTGTGTGTGTATGTATATATATATATATATATATATGTATAATTTTTTATTTTATATATATATATATATATAATTTTTTAATAACGATTAAGTTAAAAAAAGTTAATAAAGTAAGATAATAATATTGTTTATAATCATAAAAATGTGTATAATCATAAAATGTTGCGTGTGTGTGTGTATATAAAGCTAGAAATAAAGCTTTTATTTAAAAAAAAAAAAACTTTGCATAATAAATATCACATTTTAAATGTATTAAAATTAATATTTTAAAAACAAAATTTTTAAAATATTTTTCATTATATACATTGTTTTTTTTCATTATAAAAAATTATAATTAACCATATAATGATTTTTTATTTTTATTTGATGTAAGCTCTATTTGCTCCGGTCACAGTGTTTACATTAATGACCGAGCTCCCTCCTTCCATCTTTCTCTATGAAGCGCTCTGAGTGGCCCGGTGGATCCGGCTGCGTTTGGAGCCTCAGGACGCTGAGATTTACTGCATTCTGGCTCCGATTGTCCATCAGCGCCGTTACCCCGCTGCATTCTGGGAGCCTTGAGCCCCGGCTCTCTGTAGGAGGGATGAGGTGTGAAAGAGGCAGCTTGCGAGGTCCCACAATCCCCCGGTGCAGAACGTTCTTTGTTGTTCTTGCTATGAAAATGAGAATCACTCCACAGGCTAAGCGTGTTCAATCTGAATATCGCATTACTTATTTAAGTGCCGCCTGGGCTGTGTGTCTTTTGTTTGATGTTCTACATGCAGTGTGCATGTGTGAGAGAGGCCGTTATTAAGTATGCATATGTCAGATATACATACATGCTCGCTGTTTTCAGTCTTTCAGCTTTATTTGAGAAGAACGAGATGTTTGATCAGTTTTTAAATCAGATGGCTGTACTGTAGTTGAACCCCTTCATTAGTGCTGTTGCATCACAGAGAAACAATGAAAACCATGTGTTGTTTTGATTTTCATGTCATTAGAACTGAGTGGGAAAACATCAATAGCTTGCTAAACAGATATTGGCAATGGATCGATTTAATAAAATGCATTGGAAAGAAAAATATCTCTCCAAGACACCAGTGAGATTAAATAGGGAACAAGTGAAGATTTGACAGCTATTGATTCATTTGTGTTTGTTTTAGGAACTTTAGGAGAAAAATCGGATCCTCTTAAAACATCTAATCTTGACCGAATGTAATTTTTTTAAGTTTTAATTAAAATAAAAAATAATTGTTAAAATATTTAATAAAATGTGAATTTAAGAGGAAAAGATCTGATGCTATAAAAAAAAATTTAATCTTCCCCGAATTACGTTTTTAATTTTTCAGTGTTTCAAGTGAATTCAACTTTTCAGATTTTCAAAAAAAAAATTTCAGGCGTTTAAATTAAAATAAAATAATAGCTACTAAAATATTTCTAAAATGTGAATTTTAGGAGAAAAATTTTATCCTCTAAAAAAAATCAAATTTTTTGTCTGAATTTATTTTTTAAAATGTTTAAATTAAAATACAATAAAAATTGCTTTAAAATCTTTCTAAAAT
>NW_015505822.1:250093-275601 GCF_001515645.1 Sinocyclocheilus grahami
AAAGCTGAATAAATAATATTTCCATTGATGTATGGTTTGTTAGGATAGGACAATATTTGGCTGAGATACAACTATTTGAAAATCTGGAATCTGAGGGTGCAAAAAAATCTAAATATTGAGAAAATCATCTTTAAAGTTGTCCAACTGAAGTTTTTAGCAATGCATATTACTAATCAAACATTAAGTTTTGATATATTTATGGTAGGAGATTTACAAAATATCTTCATGGAACATGACCTTTACTTAATATCCTAATGATTTTTGGCATAAAAGGAAAATCTATAATTTTGACCCTTAAACTGTATTCTTGGCTATTGCTACAAATAAACCTGTGCGACTTAACACTGCTTTTGTGCTCCGGGGTCACATATAGAGAACACTGTGTGTATGAGGTGCGTGTTGAAGCTCTGAGTGACCCGTCAGATCCGGCTGCGTTTAGAGCCTCAGGACGCTGAGATTTACTGGATTCTGGCTCCGATCGTCCATCAGCGCCGTTACCCCGCTGCATTCTGGGAGCCTTGAGCCCCGGCTCTCTGTAGGAGGGATGAGGTGTGAAAGAGGCAGCTTGCGAGGTCCCACAATCCCCCGGTGCAGAACGTTCTTTGTTGTTCTTGCTATGAAAATGAGAATCACTCCACAGGCTAAGCGTGTTCAATCTGAATATCGCATTACTTATTTAAGTGCCGCCTGGGCTGTGTGTCTTTTGTTTGATGTTCTACATGCAGTGTGCATGTGTGAGAGAGGCCGTTATTAAGTATGCATATGTCAGATATACATACATGCTCGCTGTTTTCAGTCTTTCAGCTTTATTTGAGAAGAACGAGATGTTTGATCAGTTTTTAAATCAGATGGCTGTACTGTAGTTGAACCCCTTCATTAGTGCTGTTGCATCACAGAGAAACAATGAAAACCATGTGTTGTTTTGATTTTCATGTCATTAGAACTGAGTGGGAAAACATCAATAGCTTGCTAAACAGATATTGGCAATGGATCGATTTAATAAAATGCATTGGAAAGAAAAATATCTCTCCAAGACACCAGTGAGATTAAATAGGGAACAAGTGAAGATTTGACAGCTATTGATTCATTTGTGTTTGTTTTAGGAACTTTAGGAGAAAAATCGGATCCTCTTAAAACATCTAATCTTGACCGAATGTAATTTTTTTAAGTTTTAATTAAAATAAAAAATAATTGTTAAAATATTTAATAAAATGTGAATTTAAGAGGAAAAGATCTGATGCTATAAAAAAAAATTTAATCTTCCCCGAATTACGTTTTAAATTTTTCAGTGTTTCAAGTGAATTCAACTTTTCAGATTTTCAAATAATTTTTTTTCAGGCGTTTAAATTAAAATAAAATAATAGCTACTAAAATATTTCTAAAATGTGAATTTTAGGAGAAAAATTTTATCCTCTAAAAAAAATCAAATTTTTTGTCTGAATTTATTTTTTAAAATGTTTAAATTAAAATACAATAAAAATTGCTTTAAAATATTTCTAAAATGTGTAACATACATTTTTATTTAAATTAATGAATTATTGTATTTTTATTAATTTATTACTAAAAAATAATATTTTAAGAGCACAAAACAAAGTATGCTTCATATTTGTTTGTTTTTGTGTAAAGTTTTTATTTAAAAAAAACTTTTTATGATATATTCAGTTATATCTTAAATTTTTTTATTACTAAAAAATAATGTTTTAAAAGCATAAAACAAAATATGCTTATATTTGTTTTTGTTGAA
Source organism: Sinocyclocheilus grahami (assembly GCF_001515645.1). NCBI lineage: Eukaryota > Metazoa > Chordata > Actinopteri > Cypriniformes > Cyprinidae > Sinocyclocheilus > Sinocyclocheilus grahami. Next base: position 251,838 of record NW_015505822.1, read on the forward strand.
AGTTATAATATGTTATTATATAATATATTATATTTATAATGCTTTTTAAAATGTATACATATATATATATATTTATATATATTAGTAATGGTTTTAAATGTCATCAACATCCTAGATTGTGCGGCATGAGGTCGAAATTGAGCGAGACTTTTCAACAGAAAGAATATCCCACCGCTTTATTGTCCCGTCTGGGAATCATCAGAATTCATCAAGAGCTTAAAACGAAATGCATCTGACGAATAAAACAAGAAAAATGATCCTTAACTCCAGCGCAGAAGTTTCCTTGAAGGAGGGATGGAAAAGAGAGCAAATGAAAGGGCGGCTGTTGATTGTGTTTGAGAGTTTTTCCCATCACACCTCAGACGAGTCCAGCACCAAACCTCAGGAATATTAGTTATTAGCATAAACGAGACACTCTGTGTGTGAAATGTATTCAGACTGGTGCCTGACAAGGACAAACAAACCCACTTAAAGATCTGCAAATCATCTCAAAGTGCATGTTTCTCCAGCTAACATCGGCCACTAGCTTACACTAGAGCTGCACGATTAATATGGCTTAGTGCAGTTATCAGATCACAAAGGCTGTGATTTAATTAAATAAATATATGCATTGCACGTTTCAGGGTGCTTTTGGGACGCAACACGCAACAACCATCTTTCCAAACTTGTAATGAGAAGCTTTAAAGGCTTTGTGAGGTTTAACTTTTAAAAATGGAAAACAATGTCAACCATACATATTTGTATTGTAATGTTACAGTTGTAATATAAATAAAAACAATTATTATTAGTATTATATTATTTTTCTTAAATACTCAATTACATTTTTTATTTTATTTTACAGTGAAATATTACTATATGATAATATTTGGTTATATTTATTTTTTGTTTTTATTTAGACATTTTTCTATTTTTATTTAGCAGTAACAATAATTGTTATTATTATTATTATTATTGTCTAATTGCAATTTTTTTTCTGACACAATTTATAAATGCAATTGAAATCTAATTCTGTCTGAATTAAAATTTTCAAGTGTTTTAATTCAAATAACATAAAAATAAGTATTAAAATATTTCTGAAATGTGTCAAAATAATTTTCATTGCAATTTATAAATTGTGTGAATGTGTGATATATATATAAATTAAATAAATTATAATTTATAAATTTATAATTATAAATCCTAAAATAAATCATTAAAACATTTTAATTATTTGCAATTAAAATCGAATTGCGTTTTCTTTCTGATAAAAAAATTATTATTACAATTTAAAATGTGATTACAAAAAAAAATGTTTGTAAGGCTGCACAATTTGGCCAAAATTTTGTGATTATATATCAGTCTGGCCCTAAAATATGAGTAAATATTATAAAATAGTAATCATAATAATGTTTGATCACATTTAACATCGTAATCACAATTTGTATTAGAAAACATTTATTTAGTGCATATATATATATATTCAAAGGATTCAAAGTGTTTATTATCATGCGCACAGTGAGGAAAAACAAGTTCCTCTGTACAATGAAATTCTTCCTTCGCTGTCCACATTGAATGCCAAGACAAGTGAAAACTACATAAAAAAGATCAAAAACAGACATACACATACATACAAACAAACATAATAAAGTATAGCTATGTTGCAGAAGTAGAAATATAGACTATGTACATCTGTCTGTGCGAGTGTGCAGTATTGATACAATACAACAATAGTATTGTAACATGTAGTAACAGTAACGTGTTCACATGTAGCAGTAATATGTAGCATAGCTCTGTGTGCGAGTGTGCAATATTGACTTACGTACAAAACAATAGCAGCAAAACTGTAGCATATAGAGTGCAACTACATAATAGCAGCTGTAACATTAACAATGTGCAAATCGAGATGAAGCTGCTTGATAAGAAACAGCAGCAGTAACATTTACAAATGTGCAAATTGTGATTATATATATATATATATACAACCTCTTCGCAGTACAGAAGAAGAGTTTATGACGGTTTTAAGTTTCATTTGAAGGAAAGCGAGAGAAATCTTGTGATTTCTGGTAAATGTGCTGTTGGTGATCTGTCTGAAAGCGTGAGGTGTGTTTCTCTCCAGTCCTGCAGGTTTGGCGGGCAGCCCGGTGATCTCGGACGTCTCTCTGATCCGTCTGTCTCCGGGAGAGTCCAGCTTTCTCCCGCCGCACTCGTACGTCTCTCCACACGTGGAGCATTACCTTCGCTCGGCGCACTGCAGCCCCACGCTCTCCATGATCTCAGCGGCACGAGGACTGAGTCCAGCCGACGGTCAGTCAGTCTCCAGCACATGCATGGCGCTTTTCATCCCTTTATTGTTTTTCTTTAAAACGCTATTTTTTATTTCTGTATATTTTTTCACAGAGAAATATTACTATATTTAATATTACTATTATTATCATATTTAGTTATATTTGTTATTTTGTTTTTATTTAGAAATATGTTTATTTTTATTTATTAATAATAATAAATAAATATTAATAAATAATTTTTAAAAATTATAAGAATTAATACACATATACATATATATATATATATATATATATATATATTTAATTGCAGTTAAAATCTTATTGCAATTCCAATAAAATTGTGATTGCAATTTAAAAGTTTAGGAGAAAAATCTGATCCTCTAAAATAATCAAATTTTCTCCAAATTAAGTTTTTTAAGTGTTTCAATTAAATAAATAAAACATAAGTACTAAAATATTTCTAAAACGTGTAACATTAATTTTTATTGCAATGTTTTAATTATTGTATTTTTATACATTAACAGATAATTTAAACAACTTCAGTGAAGTTACCCTTTTATTTCTTCATTTGCTCATTATTTCTGACTTCTAACTTTATTATTAATTTTTTATTTATTATTAACTTAATCATAATTTTAAACGTCTAGAGTGGATTTACCCTTTTAATAATTTTTATTTCTACATTTCCAATTTTTATTTCTTTATTTGCAAATTATTTCTAACTTTGTTATTAATGTTATTATTTATTTTTATTATTAAACTTTAACTTGTCACTCTCCTCATAATTTAAAATGACAAAAAAAAAAATTCTTCATTTCCAATTTTTATTTATTTATTTGCAAATTGTTTCTGAAGTCAAAGCAGTATGCACTGCCATAAAAAAAAAGAATTATTAAAATAAATTAATACTTTTATTCAAGGCCGCATTAAATTGATCAAAAGTGACAGTAAAGACATTTATAATGTTACAAAAAAATTATATTTTAAATAAATGCTGTTCTTTTGAACCTTCTATTCATCAAAAAGTCCTGAAAAACTAAATGTGTCACAGTTTCCACAAAAATATTAATCAGCACAACTGTTTTCAAAATTAAAAATAATCAGAAATGTTTCTCGAGCAGCAAATCAGCATATTATACTGATTTCTGAAGATCATGTGACACTGAAGACTGGAGGAATGATGCTGAAAATCACAGGAATAAATTAAATTTTAACAGATATTCACATAGAAAACAGCTGTTTTAAATTATAATAATATTTCATAATTTTATGGGATTTTTTCAAATAAATGCAGCCTTTGAGAGCATAAAAGACATGAAATCTTTCGAAAACAAACTGGTGGTCTTTCCTGTGGTTGGTCTGAAACAGATCAGCGTGATTTGAGCCTCAGCAGAGGGTTTGCAAATTCAGCATTTCAAAACTTCACTTTTAATGATTGTAATTTTGAATGCTGCTGTTTTGTTTGAGTATGTGTGTGTGTGTGTGTGTGTGTGTGTGTGTGTGTGTGTGTATTTGGGTTTGGCCGCATGCAAATGCGTCGCCGTGAATTGTCAAACATGTGAAACGTTCCCGTCCTGCGATTTGCCCTTCGAGGGGCGTTCTGGAAACGAATACGAAGCAGAATTCCCCAATTCCGTCCCGAAGCCGACGACAGGCCTCTCCTCACAGCTGAATTACAATTACAGGCCTCTGGCGAGCCGACGGAGTTACATATAAATCACGCTTCACAGTCTGCCAGCTGTAATGCGTCTGCACCTTTAAACTTAAATAAGCAGCGCGCAGGAGATCCCAACAGCGATAAAGACGTAAAAGAGCCACGAGAAAGAGAAATGGGGCTATTTGAGCCCGAGCGAGTGCGGGTGGATAGACGCGGCCTTGAACGCTTTCCAGACACATCTGACCCGCTTTCAGCCCGAATCAGACCCGCCGATAGCCTTGGCTCCTACTTTAAAAGCGTATTTGTTTTTCAAGTCAGAATAGATAGAAATGAAAGGCTTTGGAAGAGAATCCGGGACGCTTTTTGATTGTGTTCGTTGGCAGGCACAGTGATTTCTACAGTGAAGGAGAGACGGATTCATTTCTTTTTAATATGAGACGGTTTTGTTGTTTGTTTGATTCAAGTGCCCAATGCATTCTGGGTGATGCTCAAAAGGCGTTATGTGACGCACTTGCAGTGCACTGACTAGCATTCACTGCGTTTGCCTGCTTACACGGACCGTAATCTGTTCTTGAGCCAAACAGCTTCAGCATTAAACTTGCTAAACTCCATCGCTGATTGCTGCGGACACTTTTATAAGATGTTTAGGAGATGCAGATGTCAACATGTTCTTACTGTAGGTCCCTTGATCTTACTGTAGGTCTGTAAAACTTCACTTATAACGCTAGTTAATGTTTCTTACACCCAACAACAGTCATAATTTACATTTTAATGATCATTTTCCAATATATATTTACCAGGCTATTTTTCTACGGCACCTGTAAGCCTATATGATTATATGCAAATGGTGTCTGTTCTGATTTGCTGAACCTGTATCAGTGTTGTTAACTAAAACTATTACTACTCATTTTTTTTTTCAGTTAGTACAACCTTAAAACAAAAAATGTAAACTAAAACTTAAATAAAAATAAATGAAAGATAAATAGAGATATTAAAAAAAAAAATTACTAAGAGGTGTTAGAGATATATATATTTTTTTATTAATTCGTTTTTTATTATTATTTTTATAAATATTTTAAATTCATTTTTATTTATATATGTTCTGCTTTCATGTTAATTTTAAAGTTTTAGTAAGTTTAAGCAAGTTGTTTTTTTTTACTTTTATTTTGTTTTTTTTAAACATGTTTATATATTTCTATTATTTTTATTTTATTTTTAGTTATTTTAGTATATTAAGTTAAACTAAATTAAAATGAGAAATGTTGCCTTGGCAACTAGTTGAAAAAAAAGGGGGAAAAAAGGGGAAAAAATATATATATATGGTTAGAATTTAGTTTAATCAGTTTTAGTTAACTACAATAAACCTTAGTACTAAAAATAGTACTAAAATTACTAAAACTAAAACTTAAAAAATATTACAACTAATATTAATATTCATTATTTAAAAAAGTAAATAAAAATAAAAATGACAAAAGCACATAATTAAAATAAAAACTGAAAATATACAAATAAAAGCTAATACAAAATATAAAAAAAAGAATACTATAATAGTATATTATACTATAATGGTATATAAATTATACTAAAATAACACTGCTCTGCATACATGGCATAATTCCCACTGTTTTTCATCAGTTTCTGAATGCAAATGTGGGCGGGTCATATGTTAATGAGCTCGTAGTTAATGATTATCCTAAAGATTTAGTCCTGTTGTCATGAATATGCTTCATTAACTCTCTCTTCTCTCTCTCTCAGTGGCTCACGAGCACCTGAAGGAGCGAGGTTTTTTCGGTTTGCCTCCTCCGCCTCCCGGCGCGACCCCGGCGGACTATTACCACCTGATGACGGGCCACAGAAACCCGTACGGAGAGCTGCTGATGCACGGAGCCGGAGCCGCTCACCTGCCCGAATACTTCACACCGGTGGACGGTGAGTCCCAGAGACAGACAGCCATGTGTTTGTCTGTATAACTGGGTTCAAATGCATGATATGTGTTGTGCTAAGAGAAGCCACATTTGTTTCCAGGATAGTAGTTCTGTTTTTAAACACACATTTGTCTTAGATTCTTACGCCAGCAGACAGTACAATAAAGAAACTCTCATGTACAGGATCCACTCGCAGCTGACGCTCTATAAACGCTGCCGGGACGTTTCACACACAGTGTTCGAACTGTACCGGGGACTTTGGGGGAGCCCACTTGTTTGTTTTTTTAATAACGGGGGGGTGTTGGGTTCGTGAGCTTGCGCGTGCCACAAAAGAGGGCTTACAATGACTTACAAAGATACGTAACAGCTACAAGTGTATGCACTACTTGCTTTATGCAAGCACTACATAGGATACATCACTATACAGGATTTACCCTATTTTACTTTATCCACTCAAATTGATAGGTGAAGCAACAAACAGCCACCCACAAATAGTCTAGAAACAAAGCATCAGGCTGTCTTTGAGTTCACATGAACAACAGTTAAAGTTACTAGTCGTCAGGCTACAGAAGTATACCATAATTCCTCCGTTCACTTAGGCCTAAGACATCGAGAGTCACGCAGACCTCTAACAACCCAGCCACAACACATACTTGTGAATAACATGCCTTACCTTAACACAGAATCGACCACAGAGTCCAACATTTATATATTTTCTACGAATCTTTGAGTTAACATGTACTAAACATGAGTGGAGTTTGCACCGCTGCGCCCCACAGCTTGATGCTCATGACAAGAACAGCATGTATAGTTATCTTTTTTGAAGTGAATTAGGTTTAAATCGCCGTCATGCATGAATGATATTTTTGCAATTTTACACATAACAATCCACGATGATCACATTACACAAAACTGAAATTGCACATCAAAATAACACATTGTCAATATTTTTTGAGACCCCCAAAATTTCACAAATCCCGTTTTCAGGGGAGCCCATGTCTTATTAAGAGGAGCCGAGCTCCCCCGTAGTTCGCACCCTGTTCACACATGTTAGTTCTCCTCTCGAAGGAAACATTCTGTCATTCAGTGGTTCCTGAATTACCTTAAAAGAGGACGTTTGTTGTTAGGACCAGTGTTGTTTTAATATCATTGACATACTGTTATCATTCTTATTCATATTTAGAATTAGTTTTTATTTTTGTATTTTCTGTTTTCATCTTAATTTCAGTTAAGTTTTAGTAATTTTGTTGAGATTTTGTATTTTATTTTTATCTATATAGTATTTTTATGTCAATTTTAGTTTTAGTTATTTTATTTTTTAAGCTTAAATAAAAGTAAAAATAAATAGTACTAGTTCTGTTTTTGTTTTTATTAATATTTAGAATTAGTTTTTATTTTATATTTTCTGTTTTCATTTTCATTTGAGTTAAAGTTTTAATGATTCCGTTGTGTTTTTTTAGTTTTTTAAATATATCTATATAGTTTATATTCATTCTAGTTCAGTTATTTTAGTTTTTTATTTCTTAAGCTTGAATATAATTACATCTAGTAATAGTACAGTTATAGTTTTTATTAATATTCTGAATTAGTTTTTATTTTTATATTTTGTTTTCATTTTAAATGTAAAGTTTTAGTAATTTTGTTGTGTGTTTTCAGACATTTTTATGACTTTATTTTTCTATGAACAAAATATATCTATAGTTTTTATTTCAGTTTTAGTTTTTGTTATTTTAGTACATCAAGTTAAACTAAAGGAGAATAAGAAATGTTGCCTTGACAACTAGCTGAAATATCATTTTTGTATTTTATTTAATTTCAAGTGACAACATATTTTTATGGTTTTAGTTAACTGTAATAACCCTGGTTAGGACAGATAGATTCCTGTGAAAAAATAATAGAGCGGCTCACATTATTCACAACTGCTTGTTTAGTAAAACAAGCTGTAAAATTTAAGATGATGAAGCTGGAGCTGGTAATAAAAGTATTTTTCCTTAACCAACCAAGTGATGAGTGGCAGGGCATTTAGTTGATTACTTGATTTCTATTTATGCACATTTCACTGGATAGCTCCGCCCCTGCGACATCTCATTGGTCCAAAAGCTGACTCCTCATTAAACATTAATCCTCAAATATGTTCTGATTGGCTGTAATTATGCCGTGTCATGCAGCAGTTTCATGTTCAGTGTGAACGGACAGATTACTCATCACTTCACGCCTGGTAACTCAGAGGTATTCAAAAGAACATTTGTCAAGCTATCATAATCATTGATTTATTGCTTTTGGAATTTCTGAGCATCTCAGTCAGAGTTACTGAAGCATCACGTTATTAACAGCTGGATTATGTTGTGTTTATTTAACGTTCTCTTCTGTATTTATCACAGTTTTTTGCTGTTCTGCGAATCAGTCAGAGTGAAAATACCATGACGAGCCGCTGTGAGTAATATTCCACAGAGAGACAGAGGTGTTATTTCAAACAAACACATGGTGATATAGAGTAGGTCTCTGGCGCTCTATAGAACAAACATTTGTCTCCTTCAAACAATCAGAGCTGAAAAACAAACACTCTCGGTCTGCTCTCACCCTTCAGCATGACGTCCAGGCGTGTGTGCACGCAGATCTCCGGCTTTGCTGAAGCAACATGAATGAATAGCTCATTTAGCTGAGCTAACTCCGTCTGGCTTTGATCTGCGTCCCGTCCGGAGCCGCTGATGCTTCCCGACAGCTTTTACACAGATGTGTTTGGATGCTGATGGTGGAGTGTGTCGGGAAACAGTATGAGTCAGTTACAAAGACAGATAGAAACAGAATGAGAGATATGATAAGTTAAGCAAAGCCAGTTAGAAGTTACTTGTAGCCAGTTCTACAAAGCCAGTTCTAAAGCTACTTTTAAAAACACCTCATTTTGCATGGTTATATGCCGTTTAGTCATGATTAACCCAAAGTACCCAAAGGTACACTAACTGTATAAACAATGGAGCAGCCAGAGTTGGTGTAACCATCAAAAATATTGCAATTAGCAGCAATCATCAGATCCAAACAGATTAGGAAAGTGAAGAACAATATCACAGTTGGCAAAATTCAGCATGAAATCTTGTGGATGTTACGGATACAGCTGTTTTTGTGCTAAATTTTGGGTTAAACTTGATTACAGCTACTGTTTTGAGGATTTTTTTTCAGTTATAGCGCCACCCATTGGTCGAAATTGCTCAAATTTGGTGTGCAATCTCAGATTGTCCTGGTGGGCATGTGTGCCAAATTTTGTGAAATTTGGACATTATCACTTCCTAAAACTTGCATTTGTTCATATGAATTTAGTTACATGCAAACACTTGTATGCGTGGTATCGAAACGCAATTATATGGCTTACAACAAACTCAAATGTGTGTAATATGTATCTGAAAGCAGTTCTATCCTCTGGGAAAGAGAATAAGAGATTTAAGTTAAGCATGGCCAGTTAGAAGGTTGTAAAAGCTACTTCTAAATTTAAAAACACCCAATTTTCCTTGGTTGTATGCCATTTAGTCATGATTAACTCAAAATACCCAAAGGTGCATTAACTGTATAAATACTAAAGCAACCAAAGTTACTGTAAGCATCAAAAACATTGCAGTTAGCAGCAACCATTTGGTCCAAACAGATTTTAAAATGGAGGACATTACCACAATTGGCAAAATGTATTATAAAGTCCTGTGAAAGTTGTGGATACAGTTGTTGTTGTGCAAAAATTTGGGCTAAACTTGATCAGTTACACTTTTGAGATTTATTTTAAGTTATACCGCCGCCTATTGTTGGAAATTGCTCATATTTGGTGTGCGGTCTCATATTGTCCTGGTGTGCATGTGTGCCAAATTTTGTGAAGTTCGGACATTGTCACCTCCAAAAACTTGCATTTTTTTGTATGAATTGAGCTAAATGCGAACGCTTGGTGCATGCTATCAGAACGCAATTCTGTGGCTTACTACATACTCCGATATGTGTAGTATGTATCTGAAAGCAGATCTGTTCTCTATGGGGTGGCAAGATCACGTTAATAAATTAATTTCCACTGAGGTGAGGTGATTTTGGGGTAAACTTGATCGTGGTTACAGTTTTCAGATTTTTTTAAAGTTATAGCGCCACCTATTGGTGGAAATTGCTCAAATTTGGTGTGCGGTCTCATATTGTCCTAGTGTGCCAAATTTGGTGAAGTTTGGACAATGTCACCTCCAAAAACTCGCATTTGTTCATATGAATTTAGCTAAATGCGAACGTCTGGTGCATGGCATCGAAACGGAATTCTTTGGGTTACTACATCCTCAAATGTGTGTAGTATGTATCTGAAAGCAGATCTGTCCTCTATGGGGTGGCGAGATCATGTTAATAAATTAATTTCCGCTGAGGTGAAGGCGTAACAGAGACAAATGTCGCTGCCATCGCTGAGCGATCTCGATACGTTCAGCCATTAAGACCATGCAAATTCCACCGCAGGACGGGTCCAAATCCACATTCAGTCACAGATCAGTAGCTCCAAAAGACTCCAATAAGATGTTGTGAGTTTTTTGTTTGCTTTTCTTGGTCTTTTGTATTTTTAGCATCCGTTCTCTCTGGATTTGGGTCCTGAGGCGGCTCTTAACGCTAAAGATGTGTTAGGAGCTCCGACCATTGCCTGAACATGACAGCAAACCATTAGCTCATGCTAAGAGTAATGACCCTCACGGCAACAAAGCTGAGGGATTATTTATTAGCGCTGCGGTCTGTGGGGAACCAGTCCATGCACACACAAAGAAATGATTTGTGTAATCCTGCTTGTGTTGGCACGGCACGTGATGAAATCATTATGGATGTCCGGTTGCCAGAGTCTCTGTATATGACCTCTAATCACACACACACACACGCACACACACACACCCGAGTATAATGCTTTGCACCTGTTGAGTTCACTGCAGTTGTCTCAGTAATTCTCCACTGAAATAGCAAACAGATGAGTCTGAAACATCCTGTTAGCAACCTGGCTACCTGAATAATCAGACGTCTGGTTTAACGGCGCAGACATTTGATGACGACTGTATCTCTCAGAAAGTGTTTTGAATCCCAGTTGATGTTACCAAGACAATCGTGAGCCGCAGACACGCAAACACCCACTTATTATTCACACACATTCCTTTTTGAGCCAGAATCGGTTCTGTAAATTACCCTCATTAAACAAAGTCAAGTCTGCAATAGTTTGATTGTTATCTGGGTAATTACAGTAATTTATTGGGAAGGATTAATTATCCCAAATCAAATCAAAATGAGCTCTCGCTGAGTTTGAGATGGAGACGATTAAGACAGTTCACCTAACCGGGTTATTTTTTCACTAATCCCATTCGGCCTTGAGTCACTTTAAACTCAGTTTCAAAATAATTATTTATTGACTTATTTTTATGCTCAATATCCAAATAAAAGCATAATAACTATAGAGACTTTATTTTAATAAAACATTTTAGTACAATATATTTTTGTTTGTAAGAAATATAGTAATAATAATATTTTATTTTAAAGTTTTATTATTTGTAAATATTGTTACAAATATTTTATTTATAATATTTAAATCAAATATTTTTATAAAGTAACATTTTTATTTTTTTATATTTTTAAATATTGTACAAATATTTTAAATATACTTTAAATATACGTATTTTAAAATAATATTATTCAAATATTTGCAATGAATATATATTTATATTTAAATATAGTATTTAATTGTATTGGCACCTTCTTTATCTATTAATTAATCATACAATATTTATTGTACAGATGGACACAAAAAATGCAAAGATACATGAGGAAAAAGATATTATCCCAAGATTGATGCTTTTTTTTTGTTTCTTTGTTTGTTTGTTAGATTTTGGGTTTTTTTCACAAAGTTTGTTATGACATCTTCACTATCTGTGTACAGTATATTCTGTTTTCCATGGCCAGAAATCAGTCTTGAGCACTTATTGATGGGGTCCGGCTCTTTCCTGCGGAGCCGTGAGTCGCAGAGGGCGTGTGAGAACATCGATCATGCAGTCGTGCTCCACACACACACACACACACACACACACACACGGTTCCTGAAATAGCTCAGCGTTGGGCGAAGCTGGAAATGACACGCTGAGATTCTCCTGAGCGAGAGAAAGAGAATCAAACAGAAGTATTGATCACTTGATCGGATGGTAAACTGCTCTTCATGTTAGCTGTTTGCTGGATTGATTCCATTATCAATGAAACAGAATTACTGATTGAATTTAAAATCCTGATAGACTTGGAATAAAAATATTTGGAATAATTTGCGTTAATGAATTGCACACTAAATATTTATTCAGAAAGTAAAATAAAATTGTATAAAACAGTTTTACACACAATATTACCAAAGCATAAGTAACTGTAGGGCACTTTAATAGTTTAAATATTATTTAATGATTATTTAACTTTTTTTTTAATTTGTAAGTAATATTCTATTTGTAAATTAATATTTTAAATATTTTTTGTAAACATTTTATTTTAAATATTTTAACTTTTGTATTTTTTTAATAATATTATAAAATTGTGTTTTATATAAAGTAATATTATATAGATATTTTTATTGATTGGATTTCAAATCCTGTGTAATTTGCATTGATGAATTGTACAATTAACATTTATTAAGGAAGTAAAATATTTTTTACACACAATATTACCAAATTAAATGTAGTTTTATTATTAAATACCTTTTTTATTTGTAAATATGATTTTATTCTTAAAGTAATATTTTACATGTTTTAGTATTTTTAATATTGAAAATATATTTGAACTTTTTTATTTTTGAATAATATTATATTAATAATATACAACATTAACATAGTACCAAACTGTAGGGGCACTTTAATTAATAAATTGTTTAAGAAGAATATTTGTAATAATTTTTATTTGTAATAAGTAATATGTTGCATGTTTTTATTATTTTTATATATTGTAAAAATCTAATATTTTATTCTAAATTCTATTTTAACTTTTAAATTTTTATAATAAATATAGTAATATTCCGATCGTTTTTTTATTGATCAATTGATACTGACTATATTTCAAATCCCTGATGCATAAAAAACAAAATGTTTGAAATAACTGGCAATGATGAATTGCACAATAAAAATGTATTAAGAAAGTACAATAAATTTTGATTTGATGTCTCAACAGTGACGCGGTTTCCCAGCCCTCGTCTGACGCCGCGCTTGAGTCGGAAGCGAGCTCTGTCCATCTCTCCGCTCTCAGACGCCAGTATCGACCTGCAGACCATGATCCGCACCTCACCCAACTCTCTGGTGGCCTACATCAACAACTCTCGCTCCAGCTCGGCCGCCAGCAGCTCTTATGGACACCTGTCTGTCGGAGGCATCAGGTACAGACTGGCTTTGAATGTTAGTGTCAGTTAGTGCTGGGCGGTATACCGGTTCATACCGAATACCGTTGTTTATTTTTGTTATGATATTCATTTTTAAAATACGGTATTTTAACATGGTCTGTATGTCGCTTAAACAACGTTGGGAACTGTTTGAAAGGGGTCTCTTTTCACTGTTGCACTGTGGTGAGGGAACAGCTGTATGTGTTACTAAGCGTGAAAGCTCAGAAACTGAAGCTGTACACACACACACGAGCGCGACTTTAGCACTAGATTTAGCAACTTTCAGACCCTTTTAGCGGCTTTTTTCCAGAGAATATTCATACTGACAAACTTTTCTCCAGTGCTGTCCCGCGAGCGCGAAGTCTGACTTTCCCGGAGAAGTGTCGTCTCTCTCGGCGTCTGTTCTGTGCAGTGAGCGCCAGAGAAGCACCGCAGCCGACTCCTCAATAAATGAGTACAAAACAGCGTTTCCTAGCAGCTGTCACTTACTGATTGTTTGGAATAATTAATATGAGCGTAGTTCGTCTGTTAATATCACATGCACTTTTTAGTTTGTTGTTTTTTTTAGTTTGTTACTCAGACGCAGGCAGTGCGCTGCATGAGACAAAAGAGTAATCCAGCCAAAACAACCGCATAGTGTAATCTTTAGTGTAGATGCATGCTGATTTTATCAGACGATGCTGTGATTATAAATGAGAGTGACTCCTGGTTAACATGTATTAAAAGGGGTCGTGTTTAGTCACTATTTAGTGTGGTATTTTTCTACAATATTCACTCATGACAGTAAAATAGGGCATTCTAAGTCAATATACTGCAGTATTTCCTCTCAATCAGTAGAGAATATGGTTAACACCCGCTCATGCATGAAAAAAAAAATACCGTCATGAGTACACGGTACTCATGGTGATATCAATTTTTGGTCATACCGCCCAACACTAGTGTAGATCATGTGTTGTTGTTTTTTCACGTACAGCACATTTCCATCTCCTGCTCTTGTGTTGCAGTCCGTCGTTCCCGTTCCCACACTCCATCAATCCGGTGGCGTATCAGCAGCTGTTGTCCCAGCAGAGAGGCCTCAGTGCGTTCGGACACACTCCGCCGCTCCTCCAGCCGTCTCCCAGCTTCTCCAGCAGACACCCGCTGAGCCTCTCCTCCCTGCAGACGCCCTCCGCCAGAGACCCCGACACCCAGGTACCGCAGCGCTTCAACACGACTAACCACCGCCACATTCACACTCATCAGGCTCCTTTTAGTTTGGTAGAATGCCTTTTATTATTTTATGTATAAAATGTGCTGTGCTAATGTGCTAAAATATGTATTATTGCAAAATTACCATTTGTATATTACCTTTTATACATTAATTATTAGTTTATGTATAAAATGTGTTATGCAAATAATATTAGTAGTAGTAGTAGTAATAAATAAATTGTTTTATTATAATATTATTATATTTTATGTAGGAAAGGTGCTATATATATAAATACTAATAATGACAATAATAAAAATATTAGTTGTTAAATGATAACAAATTATTGTATATTATTATTATTATTTGTATAGCACCTACATTAATTATTTGTTTATGTATAAAAGGTGCTATACAAATAATAATAAATCAATATTTTATCATAATTTATTTTTGTATATTTTAATCATATATTTATATTTATAATAATCATAATAAAATATTCTACAATGAATAGTTATTATATGTTATTATAATATTATATTTATAGTGCTAATAATAATAATAATTAGTAGTAGTATAAGCACCTTTTGTACATAAAAAGTAATTTGTTTATAAAAGGTACTAAAAGGTATAATTATTATTTTACAATAAATTATTATAATATTATATTTAGTTTAATAATACTACATAAATATATAAATATATAAATTAATAATAATAAATAAATATTTTGCTATAAATTATCAGATTTTATTGTTTTATTTATAATCATAATATTAAATGTATTATTATTATTTGCAATTAATTAATCATTAATTTGAATGAAAAAAAACAACAACATAAAAACCATCATAAAAAACCAGCCTGATTATTAAGAGAGCAGACGCACACACTATGAGTGCACATGCTGCTGGCGTCTGACGTGAAGCCGTCTGACGGCAGGCAAGAGCTCTGTTGATCAGAAGCAGAACCACACAGCGTTTCCAAACCGCACAGTGACTCTGTCAGCACTTTGGAGGGGCTTTAGCTAAACACTGCTGCGTTCGCATGTCACATGTGCTCACAGTCCTCTGCTGCAGACGGTGGCGTCTCCATACTGACTGCTTTTCTTTCTCTCCTTCCCTCCTTCCCTCCTTCTTTAGAACACAAATGGCGACTCTGCAGTCAGCAGCACGGTAAACCCCCTGAACAACAAGAGGTCAAAGGTCAAGACAGAGTTGGATGGGCCACGACCTGTGTCGCCTTGCTCTCCGGTAAGAAAATACTGCGGCTCTGTCACAAAACCTAGTGAGCTGACTTGTCCACATCATAGAAGTCAACAAATGAAAGGGAACCTCAAGGTCCACACACAGATATTGAATAAATTAAATTTTAATATTAAAATAAAATACATTTTATTATATTAATATATACATTTATTTATATTAATTAATTAATATTATATTTAATACTATATTTTGATATTAATATAAATTAGAATGGATTATATTTATATATAATATTAACAAATAAGTTCATGTAATTAATGTAATTAAGTCACAGGTAATGTAATAATGTAATTAAATTATATCTATATTTATGATTGTGTGTGCAGTGTAATGTAGTATTTAAAAAATAGATTAAATTATAATAAATTCCATTTTAATTAGATTTAACTATTTTATTATATATTAATTAATTTTATATGAATATTCACTGCAGATTTAATATTATATTACATTGTAATATTAATGTAAAGTGGAATGTATTGAATTAGTATATTAATATAATAATATTACAAAAATGAAAATATATTTTATACAGTGAATATTAAAATAAAATATAATTTATTAGATTAACATGTATATTAATGCAAAAATATTAAAATATTAATGTTTGTGTGTGGTGTATTTTTAAATTATTTAATATATTTAATATTAATACAAAATTATTAAAACATTAGTGTTTGTGTGTGTGGTGTATTTTAAATTAATTTAATATGTTATATTAATGTTAATTTCCATTTTAATTAGATTTATTATAACTATTATTTGCATTTTTTTATTATTGGCAATCAGCATCGCTTGACTGCATATTAGACTTTTTTCTAAGGTTGTAGCTGTGCATTCTGGGATTGCTTTCTCTGTGAAATACACATGAATATGAATCTGGCTTGAAATCATCCATGATCCCTTAAAATGCTGACTTAGTAGACAGCTCACTAGATGGAACAGAAGAAGGAAAACTTAAATAAACAACAGGCGAATGGCCCATGTGTCCTTTTATTCCGGGGGAAAAAACTCTGTATTTTTCTCTCTGAAGCACACCGTACTGATCAATGACGGGCCAGGAGGCCCCCGGGAGCCGCCGGCGTCCCCTGACCCCCTTCTTCACACGCACAGCGCAAGAAAAACTCCAGCTGATAAGAGCTTTACACTCGCTGACTCGCTCGCTCACTGCGTTTCTCTCGCGGCCGTGTAAACTGTGCCAGAGCACTTCATTTTAATGAAATATTGGCCGGCCGTTATTGTCACCTGAGAGTTTTTTCCCCCCTCTCTTTCTCCCTCTCTCGCGCAGCTCATCTTTTGACAAATCTGCGGCTGCTCTTGGCGGTGAGGCTGGTTGGTGCTTGATGCATGGGGAATAAGGCGGCTGGCGTCGTCTTGGGGCCAACAGAATTGATGAAGATAGCTCACGGGGCAGAGATAAACATGCTGTAGTCAGCATGCCGCGCGTGTGTGTGTTGCAATGCTACCCACAGCAGTGTAGCGGTCCGATCACTCTTAACACCACACACGTGTCCCTACAAGCGCACAATTAATGTTTCATCTTCCTACTACGATTCTGGCTGAGTAAATAATATATTAACGTTCAGGGAGTGCTGATATAGAGCACAACGGCACGTTTCGCACGCCGTTTGTCTCCCCAGTGGCCGCTAACGTCATAGGACACTGATTGAAAATAGGTTGAAAATAGTTTCAGTTTGAAAAGTGACGACAGCTGACATTGATATTTTGTTGGGTTTAAGTCATGGTATTATGTTAGCAAAATTCAACACCTTTTGACGTCAAGTCAACGTTGGGTTTCGATGTCAACACGATTTTCATTGGCAAACAAAATTCAACATCTCTCCAACGTTTGGGTTTTGACGTTAACACAATTTTTGTTTCCAACCAAAATTCAACGTCTGTCCACTGTTGGAGCTTGGCGTCAAGCCAATGTTGCCTTTTGATGTCAAAACGATTTTCGTTTCCAACCAAAATTCAACATATGTCTCCTGTTGGAGGTAACGTCAAACCAATGCTGCATTTTAACTTGTGTTCAGTGTTAACCTAAAACCAGTGTTGGAGGTTGACGTCAAGCCAAGGTTGCGTTTAGTTTTAACGTCAACCTGATTTTCTTTTCCAACCAAAATTCAACATCTGTCCTATGTTGGAACTTGACATTAAGTCAACTCTGGGTTTTGACTTCAAACCGATTTTCGTTTCCAACCAAAATTCAATGTCTGTCCAATGTTGGCGGAAACTTCAAACCAACACTTCAAACCAACAAACCAACACTTTCCATCCAAAATTGAATGTCCGTGCACTGTTGGAGGTATCATCAAACCAATACTACATTTTTACGTCAACCCGATTTTCATTTCCAACCAAAATTCAACATCTGTTCAATGTTAGAAGTTGGGTAAGGGTTAGGCCAACACTGGGTTTTGATGTCAACCTAATTTTCACTTCCAACCAAAATTTAACATCTGTCCAATGTTGGAGGTCAACGTCAACATTGGATTTTGACATCAAACCGATTTTCATTTCCAAACAAACTTCAATGTGTTCAGTGTTAGAAGTTAACGTAAAGCCAGTGTTGAAGATGGATGTCAAGCCAACACTAGGTTTTGACGTCAACCCAAAGTTGGAGGTTGACAACAAACCAATGATGGGTTTTTGACTGGATTTTTATTTCCAACCAAAATTCAATGTCTGTCCTATGTTTAAATGTGACGTCAAGTCAGCTCTGGGTTTTGACGTCAACCCGATTTTCATTTCCAACCAAAATGTAATGTGTTCATTGTTAACATAAAGCCAATGTTGGAGGTTGACATCAAGCCAGTGTTTAGTTTTAAAGTTAACCTAGTCTGTCCTATGTTGGAACTTGAAAATGTAAGTTAAGTCAACTCTGGGTTTTGACGTCAAAATGATTTTCGTTTCTAACCAAAATTCAATGTCTGTCCAATGTTGTAGGTCGACGTCAAGTCCGCTCTGGGTTTTAACATCAATATGATTTTTACAACCAAAATTCAATTTTGATTTTGATTTTGACATCAAACCGATTTTCATTTCCAACCAAAATTCAACGTGTTCAATGTTAAAAGTTAACGTAAAGCCAGTGTTGGAGATTGATGTCAATCCAAAAATGGAGGTTGACAACAAGCCAACGTTGGGTTTTTGACTCTATTTTTATTTCCAACCAAAATTCAATGTTTGTCCTATGTTTAAAGTTGACGTCGTCACCTCTGGGTTTTGACGTCAAACTGATTTTCATTTCCAACCAAAATTCAACATCTATCCAATGTTGGCAGAAACTTCAAACCAACAAACCAGCACTTGCCATCCAAAATTTAACATCTATCCATTGTTGGTGTCGACTTCTGTCTGATGTTAAATTAACGTCCGATGCCAGCTGGGTGTGTTGCGTTTTAGTCTGTGCGTTGTTTGCCAATATATAAAACTTGATGCTTTGGCTCCTTTTGGGACTATTTTTGAAGACAAATACTACTACAAAATTTGATTTGCATAAATTTGGCTTAAATATTGCGTAAACTGTTCAAAAAATGTGACACAGGCATTGACGAATCAAAACATTCTTGTCTGCTGTACTTCTCAAACACTGGGTCGTGAAGTCTATTTTCACAAACATATGATTCACCAATAATTTCCTACTAAAAATGTTTATGAGTTTACAAAAATGTAGGAAAACTGAAACCACACATACACAAAAATCATATACTCTGGGTGTCACTGTAAATGAGTTAAGATGACATTTTATACATAGACACTGAATGTTAAATGTATTTCATTGATGTTTATATATAAAGAGTAAGAAAAGAAAGGCTGCATAGGAAAGCCTTTATATGGAGATGGTTAGGGCGTGTTTTATGCAAATTAACTAACTTATTTAGAATACTCCAAATTCATTAACAATAGGCGGAAATTTGTCATCAGAAGATCTCTTGTGTAATAATCCAGTTACAAATAATTCACGCAATTAATACCAAATGAGACCCATTTTCTCTTGCTAACAAAGTGGTATGCTAAAGAGCGTTTATGCCGTAACGCTGCTGTTCCCCCTCAGGACCATTTGGGCGGCGCAGTGGACCTGAAGGAAGACTTGGACGACTGCAAGCAGGAGGCTGAGCTGGTGTACGAGACCAACTGCCACTGGGAGGGCTGCAGCAAAGAGTACGACACGCAGGAACAGCTGGTGCATGTAAGTGTGTGTGTGTGTGTGTGTGTGAGAGAGAGTGTGTGTGTGAGAGTGTGTGTGTGTGTGTGTGGTTATGGGATAGTCTGACAAACAGCAGACACAGGTGAGCGTTTCAGAGCTGCGCTCAGTTGGAACAGAGTCAAATCAGCACTGAATACCAGCAGAATCAACATTTATTAGGTTCTAAACACCTTCCAACTTATTCTGGCCAAGGACCGCCCACATAGACAGGAAGAGCCCGCCTCTCCTGCATTTATAATGATGAATCGGCCAATCAGATTGGAGCTTGGCATTATGAGAAAGTTCTTATTGTTTTTGTGTACCATGTGGTTCACAGGTGTCCCGTCTTTTACCTAAATTTACCGAGTCAGTTTTGGCCGGGGCAGCTGAGTGGCACAAGGTGTTACTGACCTCTGACCTCTTGACCTGTGACCCAAAGGGCACAGCGTAAATCTGTCTCAGCAGATGATCTGAATTGTCCATGTGGAACCGAGCAGCTTTAGAATAGCACAGGTTAACAATCCAAGAAAATAAATATGGAAAAATATGTGAAATAAACAGTTAATTGACATTCATTAAAAAGAATCAGTTCAACACAGTCGGTCAACTCTAAAACAATTTACTATGTTGTATATAATATTATTATTATTATTATCATTATATAACTATATAATTATAATAATTACAAAAACATACAATATAATTATCATAAACATTACATATAGTTTATTGTATGTTACATATATTATATTGAAAAAATCAGAATTTTATATATAATAATTTAATATTTAGATAATATATTCAATATTCAGAATCATTCAGGAGCTGGAAACAATCCACACACACACATCATCCACAAATAGCATCATTATGGCCACATCTGTAGATTTTACATCATGTCTTACAACACTGAACTGCTCTGGATCACTGATAACACACACACACACACACTCACACTCACACACACACACACTCACACACACACTCACTCACACTCACACACACACACACACACACTCTCACACTCACACTCACACTCACACACACACACACTCACACACACACTCACTCACACTCACACACACACACACACACACTCTCACACTCACACTCACACTCACACACACACACACTCACACACACACTCACTCACACTCACACACACACACACACACACTCTCACACTCACACTCACACTCACACACACACACACTCACACACACACTCACTCACACTCACACACACACACACACACACTCTCACACTCACACTCACACTCACACACACACACACTCACACACACACTCACTCACACTCACACACACACACACACACACTCTCACACTCACACTCACACTCACACACACACACACTCACACACACACTCACTCACACTCACACACACACACACACACACTCTCACACTCACACTCACACTCACACACACACACACTCACACACACACTCACTCACACTCACACACACACACACACACACTCTCACACTCACACTCACACTCACACACACACACACTCACACACACACTCACTCACACTCACACACACACACACACACACTCTCACACTCACACTCACACTCACACACACACACACTCACACACACACTCACTCACACTCACACACACACACACACACACTCTCACACTCACACTCACACTCACACACACACACACTCACACACACACTCACTCACACTCACACACACACACACACACACTCTCACACTCACACTCACACTCACACACACACACACTCACACACACACTCACTCACACTCACACACACACACACACACACTCTCACACTCACACTCACACTCACACACACACACACTCACACACACACTCACTCACACTCACACACACACACACACACACTCTCACACTCACACTCACACTCACACACACACACACTCACACACACACTCACTCACACTCACACACACACACACACACACTCTCACACTCACACTCACACTCACACACACACACACTCACACACACACTCACTCACACTCACACACACACACACACACACTCTCACACTCACACTCACACTCACACACACACACACTCACACACACACTCACTCACACTCACACACACACACACACACACTCTCACACTCACACTCACACTCACACACACACACACTCACACACACACTCACTCACACTCACACACACACACACACACACTCTCACACTCACACTCACACTCACACACACACACACTCACACACACACTCACTCACACTCACACACACACACACACACACTCTCACACTCACACTCACACTCACACACACACACACTCACACACACACTCACTCACACTCACACACACACACACACACACTCTCACACTCACACTCACACTCACACACACACACACTCACACACACACTCACTCACACTCACACACACACACACACACACTCTCACACTCACACTCACACTCACACACACACACACTCACACACACACTCACTCACACTCACACACACACACACACACACTCTCACACTCACACTCACACTCACACACACACACACTCACACACACACTCACTCACACTCACACACACACACACACACACTCTCACACTCACACTCACACTCACACACACACACACTCACACACACACTCACTCACACTCACACACACACACACACACACTCTCACACTCACACTCACACTCACACACACACACACTCACACACACACTCACTCACACTCACACACACACACACACACACTCTCACACTCACACTCACACTCACACACACACACACTCACACACACACTCACTCACACTCACACACACACACACACACACTCTCACACTCACACTCACACTCACACACACACACACTCACACACACACTCACTCACACTCACACACACACACACACACACTCTCACACTCACACTCACACTCACACACACACACACTCACACACACACTCACTCACACTCACACACACACACACACACACTCTCACACTCACACTCACACTCACACACACACACACTCACACACACACTCACTCACACTCACACACACACACACACACACTCTCACACTCACACTCACACTCACACACACACACACTCACACACACACTCACTCACACTCACACACACACACACACACACTCTCACACTCACACTCACACTCACACACACACACACTCACACACACACTCACTCACACTCACACACACACACACACACACTCACACACACTCACAAGCGCTGTGTTGCTCTTTAAGCCTGTAATGAGCCGTTATCAGTGTGTATCACTTGTGCAAACAGACGATCATGAGTGTGTCGTCTAGTGAAGATCTCACTGAGTGACTGAACAGACAGTGAGAGTGAATCAGTGTGTTTCAGTGTGACGGACGGCTCTTTCTCTCC
Organism: Sinocyclocheilus grahami; assembly: GCF_001515645.1. NCBI lineage: Eukaryota > Metazoa > Chordata > Actinopteri > Cypriniformes > Cyprinidae > Sinocyclocheilus > Sinocyclocheilus grahami. The sequence goes on from NW_015505822.1 coordinate 275,152, forward strand.
GTCTCTCTTTCTGCTTCACTGATCGGCTGGAATGCCTCAGAAACGCCACAGGACAAGTGCATGCTGGGATAGATCAAGCCTGTCTCAGGAAAGCACATCAAACCCTCACACAGAAAGCAGTCAGTCGTGAACACACACCAGACAAACACCTTTGACCAAATTAAAACTTTATTAGCAAGCTTAAAATAAATCATATATATAATTGTGTGTGTTATGTTTGTTTATATAATTAAACATATAATTTAATAACAATTAAAAGCATAATAGTTTAATATAATTAATTATATATAATATAAACCATATTATAATATTATTATAAATTATATAATTATATATATTATACATAAAACAATTATATAATTCATAATATATACAAATATATATTATATATGTATAAAATAATATTTATTACATATTTATAAAAATATCCTGCTGCATTTGAGACACAGA
>NW_015505822.1:276346-288206 GCF_001515645.1 Sinocyclocheilus grahami
ATATATGTATACGCACACACACACACACAAAATTAAATTAAAATATTATTAAAGTTATTTTAAGTTATTTTTATGATGATTATAATAATATAATTAATATTATATATAAATATTTATTTATATATATTAATATTATATATACAAAAAATAATATTATAAATATAAAATTATTTTTTTAGAACCAATTATTTTTATTGACTCCGATTCAAAAACCTACTGAACACCGTAAAGATTTATTGTACAAAAAGTAATGATTATTCTACAAAAAAGGAAACGTAAAATGCTACACTGGTTTTCAGGCTACATCATGTTTTTTTATATTAATAAATATAATAATATATATATATCACATCCAGACCTTTTCAAGTGAACAGATTCTTTCTGGAGCCGCTTTGTGTACATTTCCAGGAATCCCTTAAAAGCCGTTTGCGTTTGTTGGTAATTGCAGATTTGTGTCTCTCTCAGATCTGAGGTTTCTCGTCCGTCACCAGAGACGGTTTTAAAAACACACTCTCTCACAATCACACGCCATCACATTTTCTTATTCCCGTCTGACCGATGTGGAGAACGCAGACGCTCGTGATGGATAGCGCTGCTCTTCAATTGGCCAATAGGCAAATGGGCTCTTCAGAAGCTCAGATTGCTTTATTTTCTCTAGTCTTGCGTCCAAACGACACCAATTGTGCTGTTTTTTCGCACGACACGTGAAAACGGCACGGCCAATTAGACCTTAAACACAACCCTGGCATTACAAAGAGAGGCCAGACGTCTGAGACACAGAGTGAAAGTGAGCTGTTGTGTTTGTGTGTTCGCAGCACATCAATAACGAACACATCCACGGGGAGAAGAAGGAGTTCGTGTGCCGCTGGGAGGAGTGTTCGCGCGAGCAGAAGCCCTTTAAAGCGCAGTACATGCTGGTGGTTCATATGCGCAGACACACCGGGGAGAAACCGCACAAGTGCACTGTGAGTCACTAACTAGCTGTCTGAATGAGGGACTATCATAGACCTAGCACAGATCAACCCTAACCATAACCAAAATACTTTACAAATGTATACAAAATAAAATAAAAATAATAATGCAGATTAAGCTAAGACAACTTGGATTTTCATATTTTAAAAAATTTATTAATATATATATATATATTTGGGGGGGGATTAAATGTCCCAAAACTACAGTTAAGATAACTTGCATTTTTATACTTAAAAAAAAAAGTACAAAAATGAAAAAAATAATAATAATAATGTCCCCAAACTAATAATAAAAAAAGATTTAAAAAAAAGATTAAAGATAAGGAAACTTCTTTTTTTTGTTAAAAATATATGCAAAATAATAATAAAAAATAAATAAAGTCCTCAAACTACGTCTAAGAAAACTTGGATTTTTATACTTTAAAAATGTATATTATAATAATATATATAATAATAATAATGCAAATGACCAAAATTTACAGCTAAGAAAACTTGGATTTTCATATTTAAAAAATTTAAAAATTTTAATTAACAAAAAATGTAATGTTCCAAAACTACAGTTAATAAAACTTTTAAAAAAGTACAAAAATGTAAAAAAAAAAAAATTTATAATAATAATAATAATAATGTCCCCAAACTAAATATAAGGGAACTTCATTTTTTTGTTAAAAATATATGCAAAATAATCAAATAAATAATAATATAAAGTCACAAAACTACAGCAAAAAAAAAAAAAATTATTAAAATGCAATGTCCTCAAACTAATGCCAAGATCCCCAAACTAATAATAAAAAAAGATTTTAAAAAAAGATTAAAGATAAGGAAACTTCTTTTTTTTGTTAAAAATATATGCAAAATAATAATAAAAAATAAATAAAGTCCTCAAACTACGTCTAAGAAAACTTGGATTTTTATACTTTAAAAATGTATACAAAATAAAATATAAAAAAAATAATAATAATAATGCAAATGACCAAAATTTACAGCTAAGAAAACTTGGATTTTCATATTTAAAAAATTTAAACATTTTAATTAACAAAAAATGTAATGTTCCAAAACTACAGTTAATAAAACTTTTTAAAAAGTACAAAAATTTAATATGTAATAAAAAAAAAAATAATAATAATAATAATGTCCCCAAACTAAATATAAGGGAACTTCATTTTTTTGTTAAAAATATATGCAAAATAATCAAATAAATAATAATATAAAGTCACAAAACTACAGCAAAAAAAAAAAAAATTATTAAAATGCAATGTCCTCAAACTAATGCCAAGAAAAATTAAATTTTTATCTTAAAAAAAATAATATAATAATACATACATACATACATATATAAAAATGTAGATGTCCACAAACTACAGTTAAGAAAACTTGGATTTGTATACTTTAAAAATGAATAATAATAATAATAATAATTTAAAAATATCCAAAAAATTACAGCTAAGAAAACGGATATTTTTTTATACTTTAGAAATGTATACAAAATAAAATAAAATAAAAATAATAATGCAGATGACCAAAATTTACAGCTAAGACAACTTGGATTTTCATATTTTAAAAAATTATTAAAATATATATATATTTGGGGGGGGGATTAAATGTCCCAAAACTACAGTTAAGAGAACTTGCATTTTTATATTTAAAAAAAAACAAAAGTACAAAAATGAAAATATTAATAATAATAATAATAATGTCCCCAAACTAAATATAAGGAAACGTCTTTTTTGTTGTTGTTGTTAAAAATATATGCAAAATAATAAAATAAATAAATAAAGTCCTCAAACTATATCTAAGAAAACTTGGATTTTTATACTTTAAAAATGAATACAAAATTAAAATGCAGGAGTGAGCTTTATGAATGTGTGTGTTTCAGTTCGAGGGCTGCTCTAAGGCGTACTCGCGTCTGGAGAATCTGAAAACACACCTGCGCTCACACACCGGAGAGAAACCCTACATGTGTGAGCACGAGGGCTGCAATAAGGCCTTCTCCAACGCCTCGGACCGAGCCAAACACCAGAACCGCACACACTCCAACGAGGTAAACACACACACCTCCATCCGGCCACAACTCTGGTTACACAAACATTCACACAATTCATCTGCTTACATTGTTGTCATTCAAACATGACTCAAATATGAACATATTCAGGTCATATTTCAAACCAAAATAAAAAACGTATGTATGCACATTACTCAAAATTCAAAATTTTAATATTTATGTATAATAGGACCGTTAAGATGTTTTGCACATTATTTTCTTTTTTGCTTTCCTTGAGTAAAAACTAATCTAAATACTGCACTACATTATTTAACTTTAATCAACATAAATTGTTGACTTGTTCATTGAAAATAAATAGAACAGCAGTACAACAAATATTTAATGTAGTAAAATAATATAAATAAAGAAAATAATATTTTAATATTATTGCATTGATATTTTTTAATATAATTTACCATATTACAAAAATACTGCAATACATTTTTTTAAATAAGCATACCTTGTTAATTGAAAATTAGTAAAACAGCAGTGTAAATATTTAATTTAGTAATGTAATAAGTAATATAAATATAGAAAATATTTTAATATTTGTGCATTGTTTTTTTCATAATTTACTGTATTACAGCTAATAAAAATACTGTACTTCATTTTTTATTTAATTAAGCATAAATTGTTAATAGAAAATAAATAAAACAATAATACAATAAATGCTACCGTGATGTATACATATTTAATTTAGTGAAGTAATAAGTAATATAAATACAGAAAATAATGTTTAAATATTTTTGCATTATTTAATTTTTTACATCTGATTTTTTCATAATTTATTTTATTACAGCCAATCAAAATACTGTAATAAATTTTTTATTTAAATAAGCATAAATTGTTAATTGAAAATAAATAAAACAGCAATACAACATATGTTAACATGATGCATAACTTTCAATTTAGTGAAGAAACTATTTATATAAATATAGAAAATAATATTTTTGCATTAAAATTTAGTTTTTTACTTCTGATTTTTCATAATTTATTGTGGAACAGCCTATCAAAATACTGTAATACATTTTTTATTTAAATAAGCATAAATTGTTAATTGAAAATAAATAAAACAGCAGTACAACAAATGATATCATGATGTATAAATATTTAATAAAGCAAATTAATAAATAATATTTTAATAGTTTTGCATTACAGTACTGAGAATGAGATTGATTTTATTATGTTATTGTTTTATTGTTTTATTGTGGTAATTAGAATTAGGTAGGTGAATCATGAAAATAATTTCAAAATGCAAACCCTCTTAACGGTCCTAGAGGCTTTATTTTCTTTAAATGTAATTTATTTTTTAATATTGGGGTGACCTAGACTTTATCTTGGCAAATTATGTGACATTTAAGCTGCTCTTTTACATACAATGAAAGTGGAAGGTGAGCATGAGCATTACCTCGAAAAGCTTAAGTTAAAACTTAAGTCAGTTTGTTCGCCACAAAGCGCTGTCAATCAATGAGGGTGAGCAGCTTGTGACAGAACATTAATTTCTGGGTGAACTATTCCTATAAACTTTGAGCGAAGACGTGGGTCGACTCCATTAGATCAGTTAATGTCATCCAATGCGGGAGTTTCGGGCGTGTGCCGCCCCTCTAGTTGTTCTTTAGAGGACAGATCAGATAATCTACTTCACTGTGGCATTAAGGATCTGCTAACTGCCTAATGCTATGTAAATGTGCCATTTTCAGCATATGCTAACAAATTTAGGCTAAAATTAGATTTGTCTACGCAGTCCCTCATCATATGTAGTGATTGCTCCTGGACGCCCAACGCTGTCCCATTAACCGGCAACACGAGCAAGTGTGCGCAATGTGTGTGTGTGAATAATGAGCTGTGAAGCTAATGAGTACGGCAACCCACAAAACATTAGTGAGAATCAAGTACGTCCCCAACGGAGAAACAGACCACCTGCAGACCGCGCATAGAAAATGAAACCTGGCTCCATTTCCGTTCTCGGTTGATCCATCACGAGCTAAAGGAGGGAGAAAGATCATTTCGTCTCAACTTTATTAGTAAACAGCCATGCATCACGAACGCTTAGCATTCGTACAATCAGTATGTCAGCGCACACGTCGTAATTTATTCCTCTAATTGTGTATTCATCTACCGATCCATTTGAAGATAATCTGACTTAACAGGAAGAGATAAAACACTAATTCAAAGTCGTACATTTGACTGTTAGAGGGTCGTGTGAAACCGAGTGATATTTATCTCCGCAGAAACCCTACGTGTGTAAGATCCCGGGCTGCACGAAGCGCTACACCGATCCCAGCTCTCTCCGGAAACACGTCAAAACCGTCCATGGCCCCGAAGCTCACGTCACCAAGAAACAACGTGGCGACCTTCCATCCCGACCTCATCCGCCCAAAGAAAATGGAGAGAACGAAGCGGGAACCAAGCTGTCGGGCCGAACGGCGGAGGAGAAACTCGAAGCCAACAGCACGACTCGAGGAGTCGAGGACTATCTGCAGGTCAAGTCCATAAAGACAGAGAACTCTATGGTAAGATCTAGTGTGAACGAGGCCTAAAACAAACTCTACTGGCCCAAGAAACGATTGTGTTTGATCTTTATGGATGCATAACAAAATGTATGCAATTTGAATAACAAGAGTCGTTTTTTTGCATGCCTGTAATCTGTACTCTCAAATATATTATTCATTGCTGATTAAATATATATAAAAATTTTGTCGATCAGAGGTTATGCTAATCCAGACATACTAACAAAGCATGCTGCAGAGATCTGTTCATCTTTAACTGCTCTCTCTACATGTGCTTCCTGCTATCTCTTTCCTGTTTCTCTCCCAAACACTTTCCGTAAGGACAGACATTATTGAGGTGAGCGCAGATCCCGTTCTAATGTCTTTAGTTGGTTTCCACAGTTATTTTTTTTGGGCAGTTGGCAAATGACAGGTTTTTTGCAACATCAAAGTATATTTGTGTAAAGGAAATATGAAAGTAATTGCACATACAGTAAATTGCAAATGTATCTTTCTCTTTTCAAACTAACAATATTGTAAACCATTTAGTTTCTGTTTAGTTTCTGTTGGGGTCCTGATTAGCAATATTTTCAAGGAGATTGTCCTTTTAGAAATAAATTTGTCACTCAACAAGACGCTAATTGGGTAATTCATGACCAGTGCATTTTTTTAAATGGTCCCCAATTTGCCAGCATATTTAAATTGAATTTCTATCCACATTTTTTTATTTTGATGTTTCTGTATATGTCAGCTGCCCATTTACAGTATGCATGGTAAATGTCTCATACAGGATTCTCTCTTTTTTATGTTTAATCTTTTCTTTTCTTTTTTTCTGTGGTGTTATATCATGAAAACCTCACACACAGAGCTATAAAATCAAATTTAGGATACAGTATGATAGTACACCTCTTCCATTCTAAGACATTTGGGTGTTGAATTCATCACTGCATCAAAGAATTTGGACCCCATGATCTGTTGGTGCACAGAGGGCTTCTAATTTCCCATGGGCTTCCACCCCAACAATCCAGCCCTATCCCCCCACCATCCAGAGATCTAACGCTCCAGCCCGCTACTCAAGGATAAAAGCCATTAGTGGATTAATATTATATCAGTGGGACTGTTTTTGTGTCTTGAACAAATAGTGCCAGTGATCAAGCTGTGATCAAGAACGGCTCCCCCATTCACGTGGGGACAGAATACATTTGCTTCTTTCAAGGGATGCACTGTCAAATTACGTGAATACAAAGATGTGCCTACCTTATTTATGTCGAGAGCTTTCCCCTTTGTGTATTCATGCCAGCCTGCATGCATAATGCACAAAGAGGTTGCCATAGGAAATAACGATTTGTCAGGCACTTAACCTAGCTTTGAGGGGGATGAAAAAGACGTGGGATGTGTCTTGACGAAGGGTGTTTTCCCAAACCTCGACTCAGTATGCTCATTATTTTCAATTTACACTTGGGAAAGTGATTGTAAGGGTCATGTGTTTGCATGTTGCTGTGTCTGCGTTCTGTTCCTTTCAGGCCATTCTCTCTGTTGAGCTTCTTGGGTAATCAAACTTTCCATCTGTCACCCTCAGATGTATCAGTCCAGCCCTGGTGGTCAGTCATCATGTAGCAGCGAGCCATCACCACTTGGCAGTGCCTCCCACCATGACGGTGGAATAGAGCTGACGGGACTCAGCGGGGGCAGTATGGGAGATCTGAGCGCTCTGGACGACGCGCCCCTTGTGGATTCTACCGTCTCCACAGGAATGTTGGGCCTTCATCTTAGGAAGAACGCTATCACTGCTTACAGTCTCACGCACCTGAAGCAGGAAAAGCTGAAGTCGGTGAGGGACTCGTGCTCCTGGGCAAACCCAACTCCTCCTGCCCCCTGCACCAAGCTGCCACCCATCAATACCGGTGAGTAAACGAACCAAAATGAAAACTGACATGTCCACCACTGATGCATCCCCTAAGTCCAGTTTTTATTTCTCTAAATTCAGCTGCTCTCTGTTGCAGGTTCTTTATTGGAAGGTTCTGGCAGTCTGATTGATCCAGGGCTGTCCATCTCCAGCCCACGCCTGGGTGACCTTTGTCCCGGGGAGACGACAGTTCTGAGTCAGCTGGTGGAGCGCCGTGACAGCCTAGCCAGCACCATGAGCTCGGCTTACACCCTCAGCCGTCGTTCATCTGGAATCTCGCCTTGCTATTCCAGTCGTCGGTCCAGCCAGACCTCGCAACCTGGCGGCCGTCTTAACAACATCAGCTCTGCCGACTCGTACGACCCCATTTCCACCGATTTGTCTAGAAGATCCAGCGAGGCCAGCCAATGTGGAGGACTACCCAGTCTACTCAGTCTGACTCCTGCCCAACACTACAGACTCAAAGCAAAGTATGCTGCTGCCACAGGAGGCGCTCCACCCACCCCTCTTCCTAATATGGACTGCATGAGTCTGAGGACTCGGATGGCCCTGTTAGGGGATTCCCATGAAATGGCCACGCTCCCTATCCATCCCCATTCAGTTCCCAGAAGGTGTAGTGACACCAGCTATGCTAATCATAGCATCTTGCTCCATGAGGTGACCGGAAACATCACTCGAAGAGCGAGTGACCCAGTTAGAAGAGTAGGTGCAGAGCAGCATTCCCTCCAGCAACGTTACAACAGCTTGTCCTATCAGTCGTTACACCCTCCTGCATCCAGTCGACACATTTCGCAAATCAGCAGCCTGTCTGATGGTAATGTAAACCGCCACCCATATTCACCCCGACCTCCTAGCATTTCTGAGAACGTGGCGATGGAAACCATGGCGAATGACATGGACAATGGTCTTGATAATGCAGTGATGTTGCCTGATGATGTCATTCAGTACCTTACATCTCAAAATAGAGATTCTGTCCAACATGCAGGGACAGCTTACCGCCACCACCCTGGACAGAGCATCCACAGCTTTGGCTTCCCGCAGCAGTCCCATTACCAGAGACGCCTAGCCTTGGTGGAGGGCAACTTGAATGCTGTAACACGACAAACTGCAGCTCCGAGCTCCCAGCAGACGTTTCCAGGTTCCCCCAATGACACTAAGAGCCAGATGCCGGTGCAGTGGAATGAGGTCAGTTCAGGGACAGTCGATTCATCTCACGGCCAAACCAAGCAAGGATCAGGGCGGGGAAACCTCACCGCACTCCAACAAAAACAAAACCTCAGCCCTTTTCAGAACGTCAACTCCAACCAACAAGTTGGGCTGATGAGTCACAACCTCGCTCATGCTGCCCAGCAGAATCACGTGCAACGGAATAGCGAGTTTAATTCCCAGAGGATCAACCAGAAGCAACCACTACGCCCAGCTAACACAGAGCAGGCAAACTTTCTGCATGGTTACCATCAGGGTTCTGCTTCAAATGACATCAGTGTAGATTTGCTGAGTCCGTCTGTTAAAACGCTGACGGCTCAGCCTGGCAGCGTCCAGAATAACAGGGTACGAGCTAGTCAAAGCAACGCCACTTTTCCAAATAATCAGGGAAATTATTCCCAGATGAACATCAACCAGCAAGGTTATGGCATTCCGGCCCAGAATCCCACGCTGAACGGAAACCACGGACTGCTACAGCCAAGGCCGCCCACAGAACCCAAACCCTACAGCCGGCAGCTCTCGGGGCCAACGACAACTGCAGCACAGCAACTTGGTTACCCACAATCCAACTTTAGCCCTACATATGATGCCTCCGAGGCCAGTTCCAAAAAATCAGCTGATGTGGGTGTCAACAGGACAAATACCAATGGCATGTTCTACACTGGGAAGATTCACATGTTCGATTCCAGTAGTCTGGGAATGGCGGATGCAGACAGCGCAGCCATGGCCGCCGTGGGCTCCCCTGAAACAAATCAGGTCTCCAGCACAGTGGATTCAAATGGAGCAGAGCATCCGCAGATCGACTTTGATGCCATGCTGGATGATGGCGATCACTCCAGCCTCATGTCCGGAACTTTAAGCCCCACCCTCCTCCGCAGCCTATCCCAGAATTCCTCCCGTCTCACCACGCCCAGGAACTCAGTGACGTTGCCCCCAGTACCAGCGGGAATCGGCAACATGGCCATCGGAGACATGAGCTCCATGCTGACTGCGCTAGCAGAGGAGAGCAAGTTCCTCAATATGATGTCATAGGAAAAACAGGAAGTACAAGCACAAGATTTAAAGAGACTTTTAAGGTGTATGACTTTGAACAAGGATGTAATATTGCATAAACATTTTTACATGATTTTTAAAAGTGTATTATTATGTATAGTATTAGTTGAAACTTTGGTAGCATCTTTTTGTTTTGTTCAAGAAGCCATACTTTGCCTTAGACCAGTGTATGTACAGCACAAATGAACAGACAGAGAATTTGATAAGCGACAGTCCTGTATTTTTATACGACTTCTGAATTGACGACATGAACACAGGAACAAGTGCCTCGCTGTGCACGAGCATATGCAGGAAATACATTACTCTAGCGGAACAGGACTGTGTCTTTTCTGTCCTCTTCAATGGATATCAAGAGGTTTTGTATATTCTGTAAATGAAATGTAATATTATGCTTCCTATCCTTGTTTTTACTAGATAGGAGAGAGGTTCCAAATGAATATGCAGATAAAATATTATGAAATGTAAAACTTGACACTTGAAAGTGTGGTTCAGAATCAGAAATCACTCATTTTGTTTCGATTTACTGAAGACCTGAATGGAATCACAGGAACATAACAGTGCTTTAAAGAGATTGCGACCCTCGAGTCTGAACCGAACAACTGATTATATTGGACTGTTGAACTCAATATACAGAAATACGTTTAAACTCTCCTGTTGTAAACAAATTCCTTTTACAAGGCTGGATCATGTAGATATCTTTTGTACATTTTTAATGAAATACAATGTTGTTTTTCTACTACAGTGTTGTTTGCTTCTTCATTCCAGATGCAGGGCATTTGTGAAGAACATTCTACTAAGAGTTTAATGCCTTGTTTAGTTGCGTTGCATTCAGTGTACTTTCCCTGGGAATCATGACCTTACCATTGTTAGCACCATGCATGAGCTACAGGAATTGAGTTTTTGGACCTTCCTAGTTCTTGTGATGACAGTGTTTGTGTTGATGGATGTAGAAAGTAAATGCAATCTGCTCTTATCATGTGCTGGTAATGCAGTTCTCTTACATGTCGGCCACTTGAAAACAAGTCGGGCAACAGTCCAAGGCAGTCACGTGACTTTAGAAATAGTTTTTTCATTTTGTTTGAGAGCGGGCTGCTTTAAGAGAACTGAACGCACGTCCTGTGCATACTGAGCTGGTTCTGGAGTAAACCGCCATGTTTTCTCAAATGAACAGTGGCAGACTGACCTCAGAGGAGCGGCTGCCTAAACCACATAAAACACACAGTTGAAGAAGGAAACGGTCCAGGGACGAGGTCTTCGGAGTAAAAGCCTCAGGAACAAATGGTTTTATTCTGACAGTGAATTCAGCCGAGGCCTCGTTTGATCTCCCGTTTCTGATCGCTGGAATTTCGTATTCTCTCTGAGAAATGAAAGAGTGGGGAAAATAGCCTTAGGAGGAATAGCCAGAGGATGAGAAAGAAACAAAAACTGGTCAAAAGCGTTGAAGTCTGAGAGCGGACAAAAGGGAAATTGCCAGAGCACATGCAGTGGGTTGAAAGGCATTGTAAAGACGCGACCCTAGTGACCTTCTGAGAGAACCACATCTGCCATGATATTAGACAATTAAAGTGTGCATGCTATCTAGACCAAATTGTTTAGAACGATGAGGCTAATTTTAATAATTTTATTTTTAAAAATTTGATTTGATTGCCAGTGGCAAAACTTTGGACTTGTCCCTCAGTTTGTAAAATCTTTTACAGTGGAGGTCTATGGGGCAAGAATACCAGAGGATTTTAAAGTAGTGAAAGTGTTTTTCTGTATGGGTGAACTTTTGGTTATGTGTTTCTGACGTAATTCCCATAGATGGATTGTCTTTAAGTTAGTGCTGTGTTACATCACATCCTTTTGGTATCCTTACGTGTACCTTAAAGTTACCAGGTTTATTGGTTTCACATGATGAGAGCTGAAATCCATTCTGTGTCGTCTTTACTAGCTCATACTTTTCTGAGAACTTTGTGGCACTCCTTATGTTACTGAACTCCAAGCATGAACTGTTTTTGTTGCATCATTCCTCATCTGGATAAAAGTAAAACGTAATGAGGCTATGAAATTCTAGAATAGAATTTAACTTAAATATATTTTCTGTGTAGTAAAAACTCTCGTAAGCAGGTACTAAATATGTAAGAGGTATGTGTGTGTGTGTGTATATATATATATATATATATATATATATATATATATATATATATATTTCTGA
>NW_015505822.1:288250-292809 GCF_001515645.1 Sinocyclocheilus grahami
AAACTAATTTAATCAGGATTTTTGTTTTGGTTTCCAGTAATAGCAAAAGTGTGTAAAAAAAAAAAAGACTTATGACTTGCGTAAACCTAACTAAAAACCACAACAACAAAAAAATCAATTTCTGTCATGACAACTCTCGGAGGGATTGGCATGGTAATGTACATGACAATGTTAATGTATTTGGTCTTATCTATAATGTATAGATCTTCTACGCTGCTGCTGCGGCAGAGCAAGTACCGAGACTTGCTACTGCCAATACATCCACAACATGCTGCTGTTGCAAATATAACATACATGAAATAAACCCCATATAGGATACATGAATCACCTCGTAGCAGATCTATACAGGTGGAGCTGGGGAAGGTGGGGGGTTTCTGAAGCAAGCTGCACTGCTACGGCAAGCACTAGTCATATATTTGAATGTTGAGCAGCGAGCTCATTGGCTACTGATACAGGAGAGAACCAATCAGCTGTGCCATGTGATAATGATGTCATTAGGTCAGATTGAATTAGTCCTATCGAACTGCGCCATCTAGAGTTTATATATACACTACTATGCAAAAGTCTTAGGCCATTAGTATTTTCACCAACAACAAAAAATGGTTTCAAGTCAGTTATTTATATCTTTTGCTGTAGTGTGTCAGTAGGAAATATCAGTTTACATTTCCAAACATTCCTTTTGCCATTAATTGTAATAATCCAGTGAGATTTTTGTTTGCACAAGGAGTCTGACAGCAGCCAGTGCTCCACACAAAGATCTGATTTCACCATCATCCAGTCTGTGTGGAATGACATGAAGAAACAGAACAAACTGAGACAGACTCAATCCAGAAGAACTGTGGCAACGTCTGCAAAACATTTCAAGAAGCCTACCTGCAAAGCTACCTGAAAAACGATTCGCAAATGTAGCTCGGACAAAAGCTGTTTTAAACGCAAAGGTTGCTCACACTAAATGTTGATTTGATTTAGTTAATTGATAAATAAAATCTATTTATGGCATTATTTTTGAAAGCATCCCCACTTTACAGCATTTTTACACAAGTGCCTAAAACTTCTCACAGTACTGTAGCTTCGCAGGTAGGTTTCTTGACTTTTGCACAGTAGTGTATATATATATATATATATATATATATATATATACACACACACACACACACACACACATATATATATATATATATTTTATTAATTTTTTTGTGGCGATACTTATTTATTTATCCAAATCCAATGTTTTTATCATACAAACTTCCATTGTAAGTGCAATGCACATACACATACTTTTTAATTTAAAAAAATGCTTCTAGCTACAAACACTGTCAATACAACCTAACCAGCATCGAAACTTAAATCAGGGTAGCGCCATATTTACATTTTGACAGGAATGAAAATGAGGCTGTGAGGGAAAGAAGTACATGCGTTTAATCCCTTATGAAAATTAATCATGGTTTTATTATAGTAACATTTTTTGTATAACCACAGTTTTACTACAAATACCATGGTTAAACTATGGTTAGTGTAGCAAAACCATGGATAATTTGTGGTTAGCGTGGTTTAACTTGGTTTTTTGTTTTACTATGGTTAATTTTCGTAAGGGATGGATTGTACTGTTGTTTAACAACATACCCGTTGTTCAGCTGGCGAAATGTCTTTCTGAAAAAAAACTAATCATTAGACAAAAACGACATAAAACAGTTTTGTAAGTTGTAAAAAAAATGACATGATCTAAGACCTTTACACAATGCCATCGTAAAGATCCCTAACAGTCTTGTTAAATTCAAAATGGCATCTAACCTGATTAAGGTTTATGATGAGGTGACGTGAATGTAAATATTGAGCGTCTCTCTTGAAAGTATCCCAAACAGTGTGACATCAAACTTTATATGGGACAGGAAACGAGCATCCATTAGGTTCCCCTCAGAGTCCAACGAGAGCCGTGGAGAAAGACAGACAGATATAATAGGAGAAGCAGAGCGTGGGCTTGTGGGATTTGGTAATGGTGTGTGTTGAGAGCGGGGCTCAGGAGATCACTGAACTAACGATGCTGTAATGTAGTGCTGCTGTCCGCATGAGTAGCAGCGTGACAGATTGGGTGAGCAGCGAGAGCAGACCAGAGAACTCCACACACACACCGGCCGATCAATCAATTAAAGATGCGGGCAACCCCGGCAAGAAGAGACACTAATTAACACACTGCAGGGCGAGACTCTCTCACACGCACACATACGCGCAGGGGCCTCTGCTAGTCAATGAACTGGCCCTTCCCTGGGTTAGGGCTAGAAGGGATGCAACTGTGGACAGATTGTCCTACTGGGCATGCGCACATCAATACTGCGTCATTTTTGTCATGCTGAACAACAATTAAATACTATATCTGTATTTTTGTAAGGTTAAGGTAAGGGTTGGGGTAGACGTTAATAAAACACAATCTAATAGGTAGCAAATTTAAAGGGATAGTTCACCCAAAAATGAAAATTACCTCATAATTAAAAGGTGGGGTAAGTGATTTCTGGTAGCCAATGTTGATATTTCAAATCACCAAAACAAACACGCTCCTATTTTGATAGCTCCGCCCCACACACACATATGTACGCAACCCAAGCAACGATTATGGCGGAATCTGCTGTATTAAACGTATTATCTTACTTTTCAGACACATTTTGGGAGCCGACGCTTGAAACAGACAGTGGAGGAGGTTTAGACGCTCCAGGCTTATAGGGTGTGGAAATGAATGTGTCTTAGCTGAAGGGAATGGCAATATGATTGCAGATGAACAAACAAGCGAACATGACACACGAGCATATTCAAGCAAAAGCCAGCATATATTAGTTCTGTGAAACAAAGTAAAGCCAATGTTACTCACCCTTTCGAGAAGAAACAAAGCAACCTCGGCGTCTGATCGCAGGCCTTCCCGCTCCTTGAGTTCTCTCCAGCGCTGGAAAGCTGATCCAAAATGTACACGGGTCCTACTTCTTGCCTTATCGTAAGCCTTCTTTTCTTCTTTTGTTTTTTATCCGCCATCTCTATCTTTCTGTCGCTCGGCTCAGCTAATGTCTGTCCTGTGCACTGAGCGCTCTCTCCTCCACATCATGAGTAGACACGGCCCGACTCAGTTTTCTAAAGCGGTTTTGAAAAAATACATACCTTTAACTCACCCTCAAGCCATCCTAGGCGTATATGACGTTCTTCTGTCAGACAAATCCAGTCGGAGTTATATTAAAAATGTCCTGGCTCTTCCAATCTTTATAATGGCAGTGAATGGGTGTTATTTTTCAACAGTCCAAAAGAAGTCCAATAAAGCGCATCCATCCATCATAAAAAGTGTCTCACATGGCTCCGGGAGGTGAATAAAGGCCTCCTGAAGCGAATCGATGTGTTTTTGTAAGAAAAATATCCATATTCAAAACTTTACTTTGCTCCGGTGAGAAATGCTAGTCTCGCGAGAAACGACATTTGTTTACAGGAGCAAAGGAAGCAAAGTTTCCTTACTTTAGCAAAGGAAAACCAGTCTCTTCTTGGCTTCTATCGAAATCCTCCGACATTTCTCTCTACACATCCTCGTTTTGTACTTCTAATTCGTGACCGGTGTTTTGTTTTGCTCTCTCTGCTGCACTTCAGCGTTCGCCACTTCTCGCCGTATCTTACACTAGGCCGACGTCCGTCATCCGCAGGAGTGAACGCGCATGTGACAGTTAGCAGAAGCTAGAGATTACGGTTTATAAAGTTTTAAATATGGATACGTTTCTTATAAAAACTCATTGATTCGTTACAGGAGCCCTTTATTCACCCCCCCGGAGTGAAGCACTTTTTATGATGGATGGATGCGCTTTATTGGACTTCTTTTGGACTATTGACGAAAAACACCCATTCACTGCCATTATAAAGCTTGGAAGAGCCAGGACATTTTTCGGAGTTATATTAAAAATGTCCTGGCTCTTCCAATCTTTATAATGGCAGTGAATGGGTGTTATTTTTCAACAGTCCAAAAGAAGTCCAATAAAGCGCATCCATCCATCATAAAAAGTGTCTCACATGGCTCCGGGGGGTGAATAAAGGCCTCCTGAAGCGAATCGATGTGTTTTTGTAAGAAAAATATCCATATTCAAAACTTTACTTTGCTCCGGTGAGAAATGCTAGTCTCGCGAGAAACGACATTTGTTTACAGGAGCAAAGGAAGCAAAGTTTCCTTACTTTAGCAAAGGAAAACCAGTCTCTTCTTGGCTTCTATCGAAATCCTCCGACATTTCTCTCTACACATCCTCGTTTTGTACTTCTAATTCGTGACCGGTGTTTTGTTTTGCTCTCTCTGCTGCACTTCAGCGTTCGCCACTTCTCGCCGTATCTTACACTAGGCCGACGTCCGTCATCCGCAGGAGTGAACGCGCATGTGACAGTTAGCAGAAGCTAGAGATTACGGTTTATAAAGTTTTAAATATGGATACGTTTCTTATAAAAACTCATTGATTCGTTACAGGAGCCCTTTATTCACCCCCCCGGAGTGAAGCACTTTTTATGATGGATGGATGCGCTTTATTGGACTTCTTTTGGACTATTGACGAAAA
>NW_015505822.1:296869-305190 GCF_001515645.1 Sinocyclocheilus grahami
CAAAGGAAGCAAAGTTTCCTTACTTTAGCAAAGGAAAACCAGTCTCTTCTTGGCTTCTATCGAAATCCTCCGACATTTCTCTCTACACATCCTCGTTTTGTACTTCTAATTCGTGACCGGTGTTTTGTTTTGCTCTCTCTGCTGCACTTCAGCGTTCGCCACTTCTCGCCGTATCTTACACTAGGCCGACGTCCGTCATCCGCAGGAGTGAACGCGCATGTGACAGTTAGCAGAAGCTAGAGATTACGGTTTATAAAGTTTTAAATATGGATACGTTTCTTATAAAAACTCATTGATTCGTTACAGGAGCCCTTTATTCACCCCCCCGGAGTGAAGCACTTTTTATGATGGATGGATGCGCTTTATTGGACTTCTTTTGGACTATTGACGAAAAACACCCATTCACTGCCATTATAAAGCTTGGAAGAGCCAGGACATTTTTAATATAACTCCGATTGGATTCGTCTGAAAGAAGAAAGTCATATACACCTAGGATGGCTTGAGGGTGAGTAAATCATAGGGGAATTTAAATTTTTTGGGTGAACTATCCCTTTAATTTATTGTTATTTTCCAGCCGTAGCTGTATCCTTTCCAGATACAGTAATTAAACACAGGTTAATCTCTTCTTCCTGACCTCTGGTAACCGACCCGTTTGGGTCACACTCGCACACAAACACTGACCAGGGGAATCAGGCGAGCTGACGAGAGACTTCAGGCTTCTGTCAGTGTCCGGAAACTCAGAAAACATCAAAGACAGATCAGATTCCCCTTTCATCTGACGACATGTCCAGGTTACTGCTGATGTCGTTAGGCTACAAAACTCTAGAGATTAAACTCTTTTTTCTACATATTCGGAATTATTTCAAATATATATATATTAAGTATAACATATAAATATTTAATTTCATTTTATAGATATACCAGTCGATATTTGTAGACAATATTGGATATGTCATTGCCCCATCATGTTATTAATTATGGTGAAGATTCAGCTCATATTTGAACTCGTATTTTAATCAAGAAATCAAATGCTTCTTCTGGTCATCTTGATCCCGCTCCTACTGTTCTGCTTAACCCTTTCATGCATGGTGTTCCCTACAGTGGAAAGATGTTTGGAAGCCCTTTTTAACCATTTAGGTTGTTGTGAACAGCATACGCTGTTTACTTCCAGCGGATATTCTCCAAAATGGCACCAGAGTGATGCGGAGGAGACAAATTGTTGAATAAAGTCGTTTTTTTCTTTCTTTTGCGCACAAAAAGTATTCTCGCAATTGCGGATGAACCCCTGATGTCACATGGATTATTTGACCTTGCTACGCTTCTGGGCTTGGTAACATTTCAGTTGCGTTGCTGTCTATGGGAGGGTCAGACAGCTCTCAGATTTCATCAAAAATATCTTAATTTGTGTTCCGAAGATGAACGGAGGTCTTACCGGTTTGAAACGACATGAGGGTGAGTAATTAATGACAGAAATTTCATTTTTGGGTGAACTATCCCTTTAATAACGAGAGAGAGAGAGAGAGAGAGAGAGAGAGAGACTGACTCATCAAGCACTCTGCAGCTTCTTTAACAGTGAGTGAGTGAGTGAGTGAATCACAGAAACAAAATGCAGTATTTCTGATGATCATCTTGTTGTATTTTTTTTTTAAATAATAATCATCTTGCAGATTCTGCATTATTAAAGTAATTATATCCTCCAATGCTTGTTGATGGCAGATTTTACCTTTCCAAACAGACCCATGCAGTGTGTTGTTGACTGTGTCTCTGCTGAAGCGTCTTCATGAAACTCAAACCCTGACAAGACCAGTAAAGACACGTCAAACAGCAGACAGCGAAACACCAGGACAGACGGGCGGACAAAACAAGACGTCTCCCAGAATCATGTCTAACCCTGTCCTGAAACTGATGAAATACTCGGTTTCTCACAGACTTTAAAGAGGGTTTTAAGCTATAAAATGAATGCATAGCCTCTTAAAATGTTCACTGACAAGCAAATAAAATATATAATAAAAAATATATAAATATATAATAAAAAATATATTTAAAACTGTAAACAAAAACGTAAAAAATAAAAATATATATTTTATAAAATATAAAATATTTAAAAGCATATTGTTAAATATATATATATATTCTTTCTTTTTTAAGTCAGGCATTGCATGTATTCTCCACAAAAAAAATCACTGACAAGTGAATCATTCTATTTAAAAATATATTGTTAAATATATATATATAACATATTACAAAATATTTCTTTACAAAGTCATGCATCACATGTATCCTTCACCAAAAATGCCAGAATGTATTGCAAAAAGCTCAGTAAAAATATTCACTGACAAATAAATATTCTTAAAATATATTGTTAAAATAACAACAACAAAAAATATATATATATATATATGTTTAAAAATATTTTTTTTTAAAGTTTGGCATCACATGTATCCTTCACCAAAAAATCCCACTAACAAGTGAATAAATATATATAAATATATATACTGTTAAATATTTAAAAACATTTATTAAAGAAAATAAATATATAAAAAAATCATATCAATATCAATATTTCAAATATATATAATTGAAAATAAAAAATATAGATATGTGATTCATGCCGTGTGTTCGCTTCATTTCTATGTTGAAAAAAATGATTTTTCAAAGTTGTTAATAATAATTACTGGGTTATGTTTTACAAGGAATATTTCAGTCTTTTTACTTACAAAAATTCTCATTAAATCCAACGTGTTACTTTTTTTAATTTTTATTTTTTTATTAATTATTTGTGAAATTTACTAGCAATTACAGATTGAAAATTGTTTATCCAGCACCAGATTTGTTTCAGCGTAGGAGACGCAATAGAGATATTAAAGAGCTGATTAGTGATTTCTGGTTCCTGTGGGTCTGAAGCTCCATCGAGTCAGTCGAGTGACTCTGAAACACGAGCCAGAGGCAAAAGAGAGTCTGTGGCAAAGGCTCACAAGAACGACGGAGATCCTGCAAATTTAAAGGTGCTATGAGCGGAGCGGTGGCCCTCAGGGGCCGATTTTAAGACTTATTAATATCTCATAGCTCTGTCCCACTGACTTCTGCCCTCCTCATTATAATACGACAGCAGCCAGCCAATCAGAGCGTGCGGCTGATGCCGGGGGTCAGGAGGGCGGGTCTGGTGAATATTAATATTTCTAACTGCATAATTCTGTAGTGCCCAGAGGTCAGCGACTGGGGGGACGGACCCTGCGGCGGATCGTCTAACCCACTTCAGAGACGAACACCAACACGCCGAGAACCACAGCGAAAGAAACCTACGGAAGCTGTGTTTTCATTATGTTCTGCTCCAAACCCTAATGAGCTCACTACATAGACAGCATTTTAAAGCATCATAAGCCTGACATAAAGACTGTAGTATCAATATTTTCCTTCTGAAGCACCTTCTTTTAGTCAAGCATCACATGTATCCTTTACCAAATATCCCAGAATGCACTGCACAAACCTCAGTAAAAAAATGTCAAAATAGGTTTTAAAAATATTTAACAAAAATAAAAAAAATATTTAAAAATATAATATAAAAAAATTAATATATTTTTCAAAATATTTTTTAATTACTGGGGGGACGGACCCTGCGGCGGATCGTCTAACACACTTCAGAGACGAACACCAACACGCCGAGAACCACAGCGAAAGAAACCTACGGAAGCTGTGTTTTCATTATGTTCTGCTCCAAACCCTAATGAGCTCACTACATAGACAGCATTTTAAAGCATCATAAGCCTGACATAAAGACTGTAGTATCAATATTTTCCTTCTGAAGCACCTTCTTTTAGTCAAGCATCACATGTATCCTTTACCAAATATCCCAGAATGCACTGCACAAACCTCAGTAAAAAATATTCACTGACAAGTCAATAAATATATTTAAAAATAGGTTTTAAAAATATTTAACAAAAATAAAAAAAAAATATTTAAAAATATAATATAAAAAATAAATATATTTTTCAAAATATTTTTTAATTGGGGGGGGGGCATTAAAAATATATATTTTTTAATAAAAATATATGTGTACAGGAAGGCATCACATGTATCTGTCACTAAAAAATTCAGAATGCATTGCATAAAGTTAGAAATATATTTTTAAAATATTTAACAAAAATATGTAATATTAAAATATAATAAATATATTTTTAAAATTTTGAAAAAAAAGTAAATATTTTTAAAAAATCATTAAAAATATTTTTTTTAATATGTAAAAAAAAAAATTAAGAAAGAATGCATTGGACAATTCTCAGTATAAATTCACTGACAAATTAATAAATCTATTTTAAAAAATGTAAATATATTTTTTTAAATATATTTTGTATTTTTTTTTATTTCAAGTAAATGTATTTGCTTTTTTTGCAATTCTGAGTTCAAATCTGGTTGAAATCAAATTATATAAAAAGTCCAAATTGTGAGAAAAAAAGTCGCAATTAACTTATAATTAAATTATATATATATACTGTAAATACACTTGCCATCTCAGTGTTATTACAGTTAACTAAAACTAGAACCATAAATAACATTCTTGTTACTTGAAATAAAACAAACAAACAAATAACTTTAAACTTATTTTATTTTATTTCAGCTAGTTGCCAATGTAAAATTAAAATTTTTTGTTGAGTTTAACTTGAAGTACTTAAAGCTATTATATAAAAATGAATAAAAAGTAGACATATTAAAAAACTATGAAACATATCAACATATTAGACATATTGAAACTAATACAAAATTACTAAAACTATAACTAAAATTAAAGTGAAAACATAAAAATAAATATAAATTAAATTATAAATCAATTTTAACATTACAAATAAAATATATTATAAATAAAATTATAATTTTTAGAAATATAAAAATACAATTTAATTCAAAACTGATAGCATACTGTAGTATGCAGTGTGCGCAGTACACTAGTATTGTGTCTCAGGCAGGACTAGAGACTTCCAGAGCATCATGAATGTGATTGTGTGTATTAATCTCTCTGCATATGGTACAGCTTTAGCAGGAATGCTAACTTAAGTCTTATAGGCTGGTTTAGATTTACCACAAACAAGCTCCATCTGGACGCCGTAACCCCGTCTCAACCCCGCGGCGCTGACAGCCCTCATGCAGCGCGACACGCCGCTCTGAGATCCGCTCTGGAGCCGGAAGAAAGACGAGAAGTGCTGCGGGACGCAGATAAATCACACTGGAGCTGGAAACAAAGTCCTTTAGATGCGTGTAGACCTGCATGAACATGAACATGCTCAAAACATCAGCCAAAAGACAACGGGGAAAATCCTGTTCACAGGAAACGTTCTGACAACGTTCTCGAAACATTCACACTAAAGCATTGCTTGCACATCACTCATGGACCGCTTTTCTGAAACACCCCAGGAAACAAAGTTAGGTTATCAAAACGTTGTAACGATAATGTTATTTAAAGGTTACGAAAACGTTTCTGACAACGTTCTACAAACTTTATTTTCGTTCAAAGTAAAATGTTATTTTGAATGTTTATTTGTAATATTCTAAGAACGTTTTCTCAACATTATGAGAAGATGTATCAAATATTAATAATAAGAACGTTCCATAAATATTACTTTAAGAACGTTTTGTTACAACATTTATATAACTTTTAAAAAACATTAGAAAAAGTTGCGAGAAGGTTCCCTGTTAGCTGGGGTTTTAGTTGGGCTTTTTTCTAACTTTTATTAAATATTAATACCAACTACTTTCGGATAGTTTAGAGAGCATTAAAAAGAAATATCCCATAATGTCTTTAAAAAAGATGATATATATATATATATATATACCAAAAAACCCAGAATGCATTGCATAATGATCTGTAAAAAAACAAAAATTCACTGGCAAGTGAGTAAATATGTTTAAAAATATCAAACAAATGTATAAAAAATTATAAATTAAAAAAATAATAAAAATTCAGGCATCACACGTATCCTTCAGGAAAAAACATTATTTATACATCGTTTTTCTGAAACGTTTTAATTGGACGTTGGTTTAACTTTTCTAAACATTCAAAAGAAACGTTCCCATCATGTTTGCAAAATGATAAAAGGCAATGTTTTCTCTAACTTTCACGAACCAAGAATAAAACATTTTTAAACATTTCTAAAAACTGAACGTTCAGAAATAACCTTTTCATAACTTGAAGACAATGTTGGCAAAACGTTCTTAGAACATATTTTTGATGCAAACCTCTGTGTTGGCCTACAAAATTATTGCTTTTCATATTTTTATCTCTTGTAAAGCATTTTTGAGTATCTTGAAAATCACTCAATAAATAATTTGCATTATTCATTAAAGGGGTCATATGATGCTGCTAAAAAGAACATTATGTTGTGTATTTGTATAAATGTGTTTATGTGGTTTAAGGTTAAAAACACATTATTTTCCACATACTGTACATTATTGTTTCTCCTCTATGCCCCGCCTTTCTGAAACGTGTCGATTTTTACAAAGCTCATCGGTCTGAAAAGCGAGGTGTGCTGTGATTGGCCAGCTATCCAGTGCGTTGTGATTGGCCGAATACCTCAAGCGTGTGATGGAAATGTTACGCCCCTCACCATACTGTGATGATGCCGTGTCCGGCCGGAGCGACGAGACAAAAACATTAAAACCCATTATAAACGAGCCATTCGTTACATCCAGTGGGACATAATTACTGATTATAATGACTTTTTACGCGTTGCGTTGCATCGCGCTGCGTAAACATAAAACCATGTCTGCATTTCTGATCGGAGAAACAACATACAACAAGCAGCTACTCCGGTGAAAGTTGATGTATTCCCTCAGCGACCAGCACGGATCAGCTCCAGTCATGACGAAGCGATATCATCCTCTTTTGGAAGACCAAACAAAGTAGTTTCGCTTTCACAATGAAGCACACAGCGTCTTCACGACATGTCGGCGGCGGCAGCAACAATACTACAGTGAGAATACAAGTTACGCTTTCTTCGCGTGAACATTTGGGCGGCGTTATGCAAATCTTCCCACATAGTGATGTAGACATGTGGGGGCGTGTTAGAACGAGCCGTTTTAGGTAGGCGTGGTTAACTCTTAACTTTTATAAAGAATATCTCTTTGGTTTTGAGACTTTAGTCTTTGCAACTTTACAGATCTTCTTTATGCACCAAGAGCTTGTAACACTCCAAAGAGAAAGGAAACATTTAAATCGCATCATATGACCCCTTTAAAAACATTATAAATATATTTCATTCAATACTGAAAATATCGCTAAGAAACAGGGTTATTACAGTTAACTAAAACTAAAACCATAAAACTAAAACCATTTTTGTTATTTAAAATGAATATATATATATATATATATATATATAAAATGAAAAATACAAATAAGATAAATATTAACAGAAATAAATAAAATGCGTATATATAAAAAACCTTAAACCTATTTCAGCTAGCTGCAAAGAAATATTTCTTATTTCCATTTAGTTTAACTTGATTAACTTGTTTAACTAAAACAACTAAAATAACTAAAACTAAAATATAAACAATACAAACTATATAGATTTTTTCAATTAATACAAATAACAAATACACAACAAAAATGACTCAAATTTTGTACCATTATAGTTATTACCGTTTTTATTAATATTTTGATTTTTATTATTTTTTAATGTCTAAATTGTAATTAATTTTATTTCATTAAATTTTATTTCAGTTTGAGTTATTTTAGTACATCAAGTTAAAGTAAACAAAAATGGGAAATGTTTCCTTGGCAACTAGCTGAAATAAAATAAGTTTAAGTGTATTTATATTTTATTTTATATTACATTCTATTCTAGCTGCAAAGAAATTCTTATTTCCATTTAGTTTAACTTGATTAACTTGTTTAACTAAAATAACTCAAACTAAAATAAAAATAATACAAACTATATAGATTTTTTTAATTAATAAAAATGACAAATACACAACAAAAATGAAAACTGAAATTATAAAAATAAAACTAATTCAAACTATTAATAAAAACTACAATAGTATCTCAATTATACTAACATATAATAAAAATACTTCACTCTGTTTATAAAAACAAATTGCACAAAAACAAAATGAACAAGGATCATTTCTTATGTGTATATTTGGTATAATCTCATTTAGACTTTAAAGAGGGCTAGAAAGGGAAAAGGAGTTTGTTCTCATCATCCGTAAGTGGGACAGTTTTTGTGTTCCTAAAACTATATTTCTTATTCTGCCAGTGATTTTCGCCGCGGCCCGCGAGACGATTTCTGGACTCCAGGTCTGTCAGTGTCATGAAGTAATTACACATAAAT
>NW_015505822.1:310788-317573 GCF_001515645.1 Sinocyclocheilus grahami
GTGTGTGTGTGTGTGTGTGTGTGTGTGTGTGTGTGAGTGAGTGAGTGAGTGTGTGTGTGTGAGTGTGTGTGTGTGTGTAGTATTGCATATTGTATTATTTTTATTACAATTATTTATTATTTTATTTATTAATATATATTGTTCACTGTTAGGTTATGTTAGCGAAATCATTAACTATTTTTGTTATTTAATTAGGATTTATTTTTGATTAGTTGTATTGATCTGGAATATTTCTTTATGTCAGATGGACAAACTCTCATCTCTCCCTCCATCCGTCTCTTCATCTCTCCCTCCATCTCTCCCTCCATCCGTCTCTTCATCTCTCCCTCCATCCGTCTCTTCATCTCTCCCTCCATCTGTCTCTTCATCTCTCCCTCCATCTCTCCCTCCATCTGTCTCTTCATCTCTCCCTCCATCTCTCCCTCCATCCGTCTCTTCATCTCTCCCTCCATCTCTCCCTCCATCCGTCTCTTCATCTCTCCCTCCATCCGTCTCTTCATCTCTCCCTCCATCTGTCTCTTCATCTCTCCCTCCATCTCTCCCTCCATCTGTCTCTTCATCTCTCCCTCCATCCGTCTATGAAGGAGGGAAATGAGAGCGTGTCCTCCAGTTAAATTTAGAGCAGATTTTCACTTCACGAAACGCCGGCAGCTTTTAGCACCCGAGGTGTTGAACACACACATTATAGGTGGGAAAACATTCCCAGCATCCCCTTGGCATGCAGGTCAGCGTCAACACAAAGAAAAAGACACGAGGAGGTCAGAGATCAAGTCCAGACCTTGAGCTGGACATCATGAGCAGCGCTGATGAGCCCAAAGACGCTCCAATGAATCTGCAGCAGCAGAGGATGCACACTGCATACTGCATACTACTGTTAAACACTATATATGCAGATTAAAAAAATAGAAATAATAAAATTACAAATAACAAAATTACTTATACTTTAACCAAAATTAAAAGGAAAAAGGAAAATAGAAAATTAATGCATACTGCATACTACTTTATGTTGCCTATGGATCATTAACTAAAACCATTAAAAAAACATTTTTTGTTACTTGAAATAAAATATATGTTAACTGAAATAAAATAAAATATAAATACACTTAAACTTATTTTTTTTCAGCTAGTTGCCAAGGAAACATTCCCCATTTTTGTTTACTTTAGCTTGATGTACTAAAATAACTAAAACTGAAATAAAATATAATTAAATAAAATTAATTACAATTTAGAAATTAAAAAATAATAAAAATCCCATAAGCACAACAAAATTGCTTAAAAATGTAACTAAAATTTAAAGTAAAAAAAGGAAAATACAAAATTCAAAATATTAATAAAAACTGTAATAACTATAATGGTACTAAAATTACTAAATAACAAAAAATGGTACTATATTTAAAGTAGAAAAAAAATCAAATAAAACCATAAATAAATTTGTTCTTGGAAATAAACTAAATGTTAACAAAAATAAAATAAAACATAACATTTTTTTTACGTATTTTATTTCAGCTAGTTGCCAAGGACACTTCTAATTTTTAAATTCTGTTTAGTTTAAGATGAAGTACTAATATAACTAAACTAATAAAACTGAAATAAAAAAAAACTAAACTATAAAACAAATAAAAATGACAAAATACACAACAAAATTACTAAAATTATTGTTTTTTAAATTACAAAATTTTACTGTAATAATAATATTTATATTAACAATATTACTTTTTTATAATATTTTAATTATTACAAAATTAAGTAAAGAATATAAAAAATCATTTATATTAATTATTTACATTGAAAAATTGGTGCATAAGCTGCTAGTAAGTTTTACAAATTATTACAGAAACAGCAACAAACACTGAATTAAACATGAAACTTAAAAAACCATGAAAAGCAGAAAGACTAATATTGGTTTTTTTTTACATCTTTGAAAAAAAATTATTTACAGACTACTGGAAAAGGAAAGTCATATTGCATTGTGGGACACAATATCTTACATACTGTGTTCTGTTATATACTGCATTCACATGCTGTGCACAGTGTACACACTTCATAATATTTATTTAAAATGAGGTACTGTCACTCTGAAAGTGTTAATAAACCCTAAAAGACGAAACTTCCTGTGAGAGCTCTCATATTAGAAATATTACAAAGAAATAAAAGAGTTATGCACTAAAAGAGCTTGATGAAAATGAGTTCAACTAAAGGAAAAAACACCCGTTTCGAGACAAACCCTCTTAATCTGACAAGACAAACAGCCGGGGGCCTCCAGAGCCCAAGCTCACCCCGCCGAACCCAAAACACAGCGGCCACCGCGCTTTCATCTCAGTGCCACACGGGTCAGCAACGTAACGCGGTTTGAACATAAATAATGCAGCTTACATCTTCACAAAGACTGGCAGTGTGAGCGTCTTCTGTTGTGGTAACAGAGAAAGGCTTCAGGTTCAGAGCGCTTCCCTCATGAAGACACTGAACAAACATGCACGCTGTCTCTTTCATTCAACTGACTTTGCTTTCTTCTATGAATATACATCAAGACAAATAATTAAACCATTTAGACTGAAACCAACACTTACTGTATATAATATATAGCAATGGTTTCCTCGAAGTTAGCAAGAGTGGCTTCCAAGATTTTATTTTATTTATTTATTTCCATGCACTAATCCGTTTCTATTATTTTGGCCTATTTTGCTTCCATAACATACTGTATATTCATTCCCATTAGTGGACGGAAGATATCAAAAATATGCATTTAAGTGTTTATTTTATTGCACTTTATTTCTTTGTGTCTGTAGATTTCAATTACAATCTTTAAACGTTTTCTCCTGCACTTCAGCAGCTCTTAGATACACCAAACTTAGCTGTTTTATCCTGAAGGTTTACACTGAGGGGTTTGTTCATATATCATTCAGACTTATTTTTAAATAAGATTTTATTCCTAAAAACATGGACAAAATGTACTTCTTTCTGGATGTTGACAGTATTTTCTGATTGTGATCAAAAGAGAAATCCAAAATGAGTTAAAAACCCTTTAACGCTAACATATCAACAAAATAAAACTTTTGAACCTGGCTTTATCCAATGTTCAGATACATGTTCTGGAATTTAATGTAAATGATTGCATATTTAATTAGATAATGCCTTACGTGCATTTTTAACCATAACTTTTCAGAAAGATTTGTAATAGGTTAATCATCTGGTTACTCACCTTCATGTTGTTTCAAACCATTATGATTTCTTTCTTCTGTGTAAAACAAGATACATGCTATAGGAGAAATTGCACAGTGAATTTTCAGAAGTATGAACGAGATTTGCAGCACATTTATCACTGAATATTTGATCAAATTTGAATTCAAGGATGGTGCAAAAATAATGCTCATTCTAATTTCACATGCATTTCTTAAAGATGCAGCAAAAATGAATAAAAACTGTATGATTCGACTCCTTTAAATTTAGGTCTGGTCCTAAAAAAATATGATAACATGACTTATATTGACACAACACTTTTCTGGAACTTCCCTGTTGAAAAAAAAACTGGTTAGGTATGTTTTGAAGCATGGCAGCTGGTTTAAGCTGGTCCTTAGTTGGTCCTGAGCTGGTTATAAGCTGGTTATGAGCTGGTTATGAGTAGGAGTTAGTTGTTTAGAACCAGCTGTTTTTTTCAACAGGGTTAGCTTAAAGGAACAGTCCACCCGAACTCAATGTAGCATTCCATTACTTCCTCCCCAGTGGATGCTCTGCAGTGAATGGGTGCCGTCAGAATGAGAGTCCAAACAGCTGATAAAAACATCACAATAATCCACACCACTCCAGTTCATCAATTTCTTACAGACACACAGCTTTTGTCTTCTCCAGATGTTAACTGATGGACTGGACTGCTGTGGATTACTTATTGATTTTTGGACTCTCATTCTGACGGCACCCATTCACTGCAGAGCATCCATTGCTGAGACACTGATGCAATGCTGCATTTCTCCAAATCTGATGAAGAAACAAACTCATCCTGATCTCAGATGATCTGAGGGTGAGCACATTTTCAGCTAATTTTAATTTTTGGGTGAACTATTCCTTTAAAATATCTTCTATCAAGAAAGAAAGGAAGAACAGAGTTATTTTCCAAAGCTATAAACAGATATTCACTGTCATCCTGTAGCATTGAAACACATCCAGCCTGCAGTCAACCAGCAGATGCTGTGCTTTAGACTCCATTAACTAACTAGTTGGATGTATGACGGTAACACACTGGTGATCCGGCTCTGATTATTGCCACGGCAATGACCTTATTTCGAGCCCAGCGGACGCCATCTAATCTGTGCCTGTGAAAAATAGAGCCGGACTCGTGCAGACGGCATCAGGCCTGATTTATGCAAACCAGCTTCCCCGGCCTGTCACGGGCTAATCATCAGCAAGGATGATAGATGATGTTTATTTTACCGTGATGGAACGCAACCCCCTGGCTGATGATAATTACAATAAAACAGACAGATCAAGCCGGCCGAGTTATTAAATTATCAAACTATAATTTGCATTAATGTCAGCGTTTTGGGGGCTTCCTGACAGTCGACTGCACGAGGATGCGGGAGAAACCGTTCCACCTTCACAGCTGCTGATCTTGACCTCTAACACCTTCCTCTTCCTCAGTTCCCTCTTCATAGGATCCCACACAGATAACCGAAGCGGCTCTATCTGCAAAATCCAGTCACACACATGCAAACGTCTGGAAATTCATCTCGCGCACTGTGCCAGAATCGAGACGTCACGTCGAGGGAACAGAAATATAAACAAGAGAAAGGCAAAGACACAGGAGCAGCATTCATTCCTCCGATCTTACAGTCAACATGAAATCAACATCACTCGATTTACAGTCCTAAATCATGTTCCTGACCTAATCAGTGCACGTTATATATTCAAATAGAGACACTTTCAACATCAAATCAGTTCATTTATGAATAAAATCAAGCCCTGCTCCTTATTTTTACTTGGAAATATGTCACATTATGAATGTAAAATAGTTTCAGAATGTAATTTAACCCTGTAAAGCCTGAACATATTAAATAAAAGTAAGAGAAATAAAATGAAAAAAATTATCGTTTGAGTTTATTGAAACTTTAGATCAAATATAAGTTTGCATATGCGTTTTATGTCTTGTGTCATTTGATCTAACAGGCGTTTATGGCTCATATAGTCTGATATAGTGAGAATATGAAAGAAAAAACAGCTCAATTTTATTCAGAGACTGGAATTAGTCAAGTAGTTCACCTGTTTCGAGTCTTCAGGTTTGAGTCGTTTGTTCATCACGTGACAGACCCATAAGCTTAACCTATGGAACCTATAGGATGTTGCGCATGCGCGACTGAACGAATCACTCCCCGAGACGACTCGTTCTTCAAAATGAACGAATCGTTCAAGAACGACCCATCACTATATCTCCAGTAATCTGTCTCAGTGAGATGAGATTGAAATGATCCAAACATATAATGCAATGCAACCCAGCACTGATTGAGAGCTGAAGAAATAAACGCTGAGGAACAGTGAAAGTAAAGTTTCTGGAAACAAACGCTCCTCAAAAGATCCTGAGGATCAGATTTGAGACTCTAAAACATGATTGATGGAGAATCAAGTAAAGCTGAGCTGCTTCAGTGCAGTGAGTGTTCATCTGGAGATATGACTGCAGTTATTCTGACCTTTACTTGAGAAAAATCAGTCAAGATTTGACTCGTGAAGTTCCAGCTGAAGCTGGACGCTTGTACAAAAGAGCTTAAAACTGTATACTAGTAGTATATAGCATGGACAGTGTCTGCAGGACCTACTGTTGCAGATAATACAACACGATCACATCTACTGTGTGTGAAGTTCAGATGTAGTTCTACACAGATCCAGCGTTCAGAGTCTCGCGAGCGCCTCGTTGTCTTCTGTCCGCGAGCAGAACTGAGTTTACTATTCAGCCAAGGGCTCACGCTGAAACACTTGCCTCAGTTGTCCTCTTTTAACGAAGTGTTTGAAGGGTCTCGCCGGGGAAGGAGAAGCCCTGGTGAGCCGCCAGCTGGACAAGAACGAGGAACGAGAGGAGAAAAAAAGAGGGAAGGGAAAAGAGAGAAGAGGCTAATGGGGCTGCTCCTCTTTAAAGTGTGATCTACCAGAGGAATTGATGCATGTGAGAGCTCTGCTTTTGCACTTCTGCTCTTCTGTTTGACTAGAAAACCAGAGAAAGCTTCTCAGAGACACTGAAACGTACAGACTCTTGATCTGGAGAGGAATCGGCCAGGTTTATAGTCCATTAAAAGAATGAAATGTGCGGTTAAGCAAAGGGTGTAGATTTGGTTAGTTTTATTTGTATAGCAATTTTCATAAATTGCTTCATAAACAAGCATCTTTACAGAAAAATATGATGTTAATGTTTATCATTTCTTTAATATCTTTACGCCTTACGTCACAAAGCTCAGTAGAAATATTTACTGACAAATTAATAAATATTTTTTAAATATGTTTAAAAAAATAATAAAATGAGTAAAAATTAAAAATCTATATATTTGTTTTTAATGTGTGATTAATGTGTAAAGTCAAGTCAAATGTATTTGTATTACACTTTTTTTACAATACACATTGTTTCAAAGCAGCTTTACAGAAATTCATGATGTTAATGTTTTTAAAGGGGTCATATGATGCGATTTCAATTGTTCCTTTCTCTTTGGAGTGTTACAAGCTCTTGGTGCATAAAGAAGATCTGTAAAGTTGCAAAGACTAAAGTCTCAAATCCAAAGAGATATTCTTTATAAAAGTTAAGAGTCAGCCAC
>NW_015505822.1:318651-341536 GCF_001515645.1 Sinocyclocheilus grahami
GCAGTGTAGAGTAGCACTTGTTGTTTGTCATTTCTCCGATCACAAATACAGACAGAGTTTTATGTTTACGCAGCGCGATGCAACACAACGTGTAAAAAGACAGTATAAGTCATTATAATCAGTAATTATGTCCTGACTGGATGCATCAAATGCCTGGTTTATAATGGGTTTTAATGTTTTTGTCTCGTCGCTCCGGCCGGACAGGGCATCACAGTATGTGAGGGGCGTAACATTTCCGTCACACGCTTGAGGTATTCGGCCAATCACAACGCACTGGATAGCTGGCCAATCAGAGCACACCTCGCTTTTCAGACCGATGAGCTTTGTAAAAATCGACGTGTTTCAGAAAGGCGGGGCATAGAGGAGAAACAATAATGTACAGTATGTGGAAAATAATGTGTTTTTTTAACCTTAAACCGCATAAACACATTTCATTTACACCAAATACACAAAATAATGTTCTTTTTAGCAACATCATATGACCCCTTTAATATCTTCATGTTGTATTTAGCAGTTAGAAAGCTCAGTAAAAAACTAACAAATAAATAATATATTTCAAAATATATTTAAATAATTATTTTTAAATGTAAAAAAATATTTAAAAATACAAATGTATAAATAAAAATGAAAAATAAATATATTTGTTTTTAAAGTGTGATTAATGTTGTGTATTAAGTCAAATATATCCAATTTTATATAAAGAGCTGGACAATAATATATAGATTTGATTTTGATTATTTGTTTTTTTTTATTAAATATTATAAAATTTAAATAAACATTACATTTATTTATTAAATAGAAAAATATTGGTTTGGTTATTTAATTCATAAGCAGGGTTATTACAGTTAACTAAAACTGAAACAAAATGTTAAAAAAAAAAACATTAAAAAATTTAATATGAATTGAAAAAACTAATAAATGCTAAATGAAAAAATTTAATATTTAATAAAATAAAAATACTTATTTCAGCTAGTTACCAAGGAAACATTTCTCATTTTAATTTAGTTTAACCTGATGTACTAGAATAACTAAAACTGAAATAAAAATTTATTAAAAACTATATATAGTTTTTATACATTTTTATTTCAGTTTTAGTTATTTTAGTATATATATAAACAAAAGAACTAAAAATACCCAAAACACACAAAAAATTACAAAAAATGTTACTGAAATTAAAATGTAGAAATAAAAACATTTAAAATATTAATAAAAAAATAATAAAAAATATAATAGTATCTCAATAACAGTTCTTTAAGGGAAATTAAATACATTAATTTTATGATTAAAACATGACAGAAACATAATACTGCAATATTATATTCATAATTAGATTAAAAATTATCTAGAAATATCAGTAGTTATAAACCAAACTGTCCAAACGTACGCTCATGGATTAAAGTCATTAAATTTCCTCAAAGCTGAATAAATGTGTTTTGCGTCTGCACTCAAGGAGTTAATGCATGCTAATCTGAACATTGTTTATTTCTGTCTTTTCATATTACAAAACACCGATCATTTACTGTGAGACATGAAAGGGAGCAGCAGCAGCCCCCCGCTGATACCGTGCAGGCTCTGACCATTAAACCCTGTTTATGGATCACAAAACAAACAATAACAAACAAAAGAAATCGCGTGTAATTAGCAGAGGTGGCAATTTCAAACAGATGTGGGCTCTGGCTGAAGCCCAGTCGTGGTTGCATACAGAGAGCGCTTGACGGCGAACTCTCCAAAACTCGCTCTCGGCCAATCAGGACGGAGCACGTGTCCCCAGCGGCCCCGGGGGTCAAAGGTCACCGGCGCTAAAGCAGATCAGAGGGGCCGAGGGCCTGGAGCCCGGACACCATCATAAATCCAGCGGCTCAGAGGAAGCCATTCTTCACCAACAATCTCACGCGTCTCAAGCTCTATTCTATCTTCTACATTACACTGACATTTTATTTTCTGTGTTTATGCATATAAGCTCTGATTAATACCAATAGTCCTCTAAATTATGTTTTCACGACCTGCGGATTAAGTTGTTGTAAAATGCACATAAACAATTTTTTTTTTTTTTATATATATATTTTAAATACATTTTAAATATATGTTGTAAGTAGTGTAGCTCAATGAAATATATTTCCGAAATGTAACAAAAAAATTATTTTGTTCACAAAAAAGTGTATTTCAGGGGCAAGAAAACACATTTCCAATCTTACAATATTCTACATTTAGGCTAATGCAATTTGTAATGACTTCATAATGCTTAATTTTTTATTTATATATTGTAATAATGTACTTTTTTTAAACATTGTAAAAGTTTGTTCCTCGCTTATATTTATTCATATGTGTGTTATATGATCACACGTGTTATAGACAACAAGTAACGTTTTCTTCAAATGCGAATGTATTTTCTTGGATTCAAATATATGGCAATGTAGACTTTATATGTACTTAATATATGCTTTTAAAAATATATTTATATAATTTTTAATATTTATATAAAACTATATTGATAGAAAATATATTTATGCAAATATATTTTGAAATACATTAGCAAATATATGTTATTACATTTCATTTATATATAAATATATATAATTAGTTTGCATTCACATCAACTAAAGTTGAGTTTAAGTTGATAAAACTTTATCATTTATGCAATTTATCATGTTGAATTATATCATAAATCAGTCAAATGAACTTGAGATATAAATGCAGCTTTTAAAGATGATAAAAAAGTCCCCAGGTGAGTCTGTAATATGCTGCAGTGGCCCAGTTTACTACGGTAAACCTACTTACAGTGGGACAACATTAGTGCACATAGGAAATAATGCAAGAATGCAACAAGTCTGAGTCATAAACACATAAGAGCATGTGAACTATCAGCATAACACGCCCCCTAGTGGAGGCCCAAACCAATGTGCAAATTGATTGTTTGTGCAAATTCACATTGAAACATAGATGCTTAAGTAAAAATTTCAGATGCATTTAGAATGTTTTTAATTGCTAACTTTAACTGATGACTGACTGGAAAACTCAGCCTCTTTGCATTTGTCAAGTCTTTTCCTCTGCATTTGGTTTGCCAGCCAAGTTGCTTTGGATAAGAGCATCTGTTAAATGCATACATGGAAATGTTAAACAAAATTGCACTTGGTAAAAATGCATCATGTATAAAATATTCTATTAATAACTGACATTTAATATCAGTTTAAAATGCATTTTCGTAACCTGACAGTGTCACTAAATAAACAGGCATATAAACGCAGGCCTCAGGTGTACTTCAGCGGCGATTTAAATAATCCAGACCCACAGTAAACAGCAGAAGCATAAAGCTGTCTGCATGTGTGAGGAAGAGACGCTTTATTTAGTGAGTTCACTGTAAAATCAAGGTCAAAGCGTTACGCTTCAACGACGAGAAGAACAGACAAAACCAGAGTCTGGTTTAAGAAAGGACAGGAAGTGGAGAAAAGAGGAACAATGACAAATCCACACTTTCACTGGAGTCTGAAATCATGAATTAGAAATCAGATATCTTTTCCAGTGACACATCACAAAGCAAAAGTTTCAGGGTGTCATTTTGTCAAATTGATTTCATTTTTGATTTTTCGACATAAAACAGAAAAAAATAAAATTGTATATATATATATATATGTCCATGTATTTTTTTCTCTTTTTAGAATAACATGCACAAATTAATCTTTCACGATAAGTCCAGATGAGTGTTTAATAGACTTTATTGTATAAGTGTATAAAACTGTACCACGTCATAAATGATCCTGATGC
This sequence comes from Sinocyclocheilus grahami, assembly GCF_001515645.1. Classification (NCBI taxonomy): domain Eukaryota; kingdom Metazoa; phylum Chordata; class Actinopteri; order Cypriniformes; family Cyprinidae; genus Sinocyclocheilus; species Sinocyclocheilus grahami. The sequence continues at coordinate 322,414 of NW_015505822.1, forward strand.
AACAAATGTCCTTGTCTTTGACTATTTGTGCTTGTGCCTTTGCTAAATTCATTACCTCAAAATTCATTTTTAATGATCAATCTGGTTTAGCAAATGAAATAATGCATTTATGTCCACTTGTTATGATTTAGCACAAAATAGCATACTACTCATGCTATTTCTTTAATATATGCTATTCCAAATAAAGCCAAGTTTTGTTTTTTTTCGAACTAGATTCTTCGAAGCATGACCTCTGACGCCGCTGGCTTCTGACCCTGTCAGACATTCCTTGTCTTAGATTTACAGGCCTAATTCTTACATCTACGAGGGAAGAACAGACTAACTGCAGATCTAGTGCAATGCAATACTGGTTTAGTTCAATTCTGAGAGTAAAAGGTAAAGAGAATAACCGTGTATTTTTAGATCTTTGTGTTCCTGTAGCTCAAACAGTAACGCAAGGTCATGGGTTCGATTCCCACTTTGGATAAAAGCATCTGCAAAATGCATAAATGCAAATGTAAAAGCATCACTTGCACACTATATTTTGAATCATATGATGCTTTGTGTCTTTAACGCTTGTTTGCATTCTCCTGTATTGACAGGAAAACCAATGCATTGACATCAGGCCTGGTGCAGTTCATCTAAACGTGCATTTTTGATGAAATACAAGAGAAGATAAAAACCTCGTGGGAACATTGTTTTGAAATGTTTCTAAAACACTAACATGTCCAAGTTATTTAAAGGTTACAAAACGTTCCTTACAACATTCTGCTAACTTTATATTCACTGAAAATGTAACGCTGTTTGAACATTTATTTTTGAACATTCTAAAAACATTTTCTCTCATTGTGGGAACGTTCATCAGGCATGTTATAAGAACGTTTTCTCTCAACGTTATGAGAACGTATATATCAAATATGAATAAAGTTGTAAGAACGTTACATAAACATCACTTTAAAAATGTTTTGGCATAACATTTACATAAACGTATAACCTGAATGCACTGTAAGTAATAAATATAAAAGCGTCTGCTTATTGGATTATTGGATAAAAGCGTCTGCTAAATGCATAAAATATTAATTATTATAAATTCCAATAGTTGTTCCAATACAATTTTGAAAAATGCATACTGTGTCAGACCGCAGTAATAACGTTTCTGGCCTGATTATTGTGCTGCGAAAGTCTGCTTGTGTTGAGATAATGACATTGGGCTGATTGGAGTCGGTCTTTCTCCAGCACTGCATTAAATGTCATAGAATGCTCAATTACATCTTCATAATCAGAATGGATGACAGAACGGAATCCCTGAACACGAGACACCGAATGTCAGACTGACAGGCCTCACATGGGCCGAGGGAGCCGAGGCGCGCATACATATTAATCAGGCCGATTAGACGTGTTAAACGCAGGCCAGTATGGAGAGGTGGGTCTCTCGGACCTCCAGGTCTGCATCTCATCACCGCGAGCCCCCTCGGCGCGGCCCGTTCCATCCGCGCGCGTGCGCTCTCGGTGACCCGTTCGGCTGCCGCGGTCCGCGCTTCCCTGCATGCACCGGGACCGGTGGACTCCCACGAGCCCGCGCTCGCTCCCTGCCATCTGCCGTGATTTATAGAAAACGGCCGATGATTTATGGTCCAGTCATCGCACAATGAAGTCGTCCTCTTTCATTCGCTCGACCTCCCCGACCCAGCCGCCACTCCCAGCCAGGTTTGGGAAATATGCTCTAATCATGCACTAAAAAGATGTTTAAACAGTGAGGTCTGGCGGAGGGAATTGAGTCCTTTAATAGAATTAATTTTCTCCGGCTGGGTGAATGTTGATGAGGAAAAAGCGCAGTGGAGATGAGACGCGGCCACCGCGGAGAGAAGCGGCCGCTAATGAGCGCCCGCCGCCGGGTTTAATCCTTGCCGGGACTCGCGTCTCCGAATAAACAATTACATGTGTACCGCACGGGGAACCTCAAACAAGGATTTAGGACGCAGCCTGGAAAGATGAAATCTCAAATGAGCATTAAAGCAATCATTCACCTTCCCTCCTCATCGTTATTTCTGTATGCTCTCTGAACTTTAAAGGGGTCATATGATGCTAAAAAGAACCTTATGTTGTGTATTTGGTGTACTGCAATATGTTTATGCGGTTTAAGGTTCAAAAAACACATTATTTTCCACATACTGTAGATTATTGTTTCTCCTCCATGCCCAGCCTTTCTGAAGCTTGAGCTTGTGGAAGTGATACTTCTGAGGCAATATATGTTAAAGACAGCATGTTTCTAGGAAGCATTGATATTCCTAAACAAAGCTGTACTAATAAATATATTAGGAATATTATAACAGGTGATACAGCTACTTATAAAAGCTTATTGTGGGCCAATGTGTTTAGAAATATAAATTGGAATAAAGCTTGGCATATTTGTGAAATATACTGTTTAAATAATAAAGTAAAAGAGGTTACATTTAAAATTTTACAAGGTATGTATCCAGCTAAAAGTGTGTTAGAGAGATTTAATTTGGATATTGATTATTCCTGTGATTTTTGAAGGAGTCTATAGTATTGTCCATCTGTTTTGTAATTGTGTTTACACAAGGATTTTCTGGGTGGATATGGAAAATTTCATTAGAAGGAAAACAAATATTATATTCAAGTTAAATAATTTTGATATATGTATGTATTATTCCAGTGAAAGTAATAATAATAATTTTACTTTATTTGTACAGCTTTTTATTATTTTGGGAAAATTTCACATACATAAGAAGAAATGGTCAGGATCCAAGCCAAATTTCATTTTCAATTTTCATTTTCTTCAAGAGACTAAGGACTACTGCAGCAGTTTGGAGAACATTGTTAATAAAAAAGCAAAGAAAGAACAATCTTAATGCAAAAGGAAACAAGATTATTTTTCTTACCCCAGATCATTTGCAAAACAAGAAAAATACACTTAAATTCGTTTTTTTTTTTTGATGAATGAATGTTAATTTAACAACTTACCGTTCTGCCAGTTTTCACCTCTGATAGTATAACAGTGATTAAGAATTAAAGTTAAGTATTGACTCGGAAGTATGCAGACATCTTTTTGTGGGGTGCTGTTGCCATGGTGAATCATAATTTCAGAGCTCCATTGATCATGGCTTTTCATAGTCTTGTTGCACGCATTAAACCAAAGACTATAGTATACACAAGACGTGTCACTCGTATAGTTTTGAATGGGGGGAAATGCAACACTCAATATGGCAGCTCTATTGAAGAAAGCTCCGCCTTCTGAGTAAATGAGCCAATAGCTAATCGGTAAAGTCCTGGTCACTGAAGTCCGGTTGCTATAGAAACAGTCAGTTCTGAGAAGTGCGCTTAGGACTGTGCATGCGCACTGGCTGGTCTAGCTTGAAAAATAAGCTTTTCTTAACGCTATTTCAGCAAAAGAAACCACATGTATGAGACAGTTGTTGTCAGATTTCATTGGTGATTTTAAATATGAAATTTAATCTTAAGCTTGACATGACTTGCCTTAAAGGGACTTTGACTAAACTCAGTCAACCTACTCCGAGTGGATTGAACTATCTCAATTCAGCTGAACCCGAAAACTCACCCATCTCAGGGTAAGTCAACTCAGAGTTGGTTGAACCTCCTTCTTGAAACGGGCCCCAGATGTTCACTCATGTTTATTTCATGCTATAACTAGTAAAGTTCACGTGCCGCTTGAACTGAGGCACTACAGCGATCCGTCTCGACACATTAAAGAGCCACAAAATGGTTGTTTGTATTTCTTAAAAAATGACAACATTTGAAAGCTGAGACTTGCATCACAGTTTTTGCAATATGCAATGAGTCAGACACTGTGTGCCACAATGATTTCTTGTTTGACTCATAGAAAAGCTAAGACCGTTTCATCTACAAATTTAGATTACAAACCTATTTTTAAGATAATTGCACGCCACTTGGTGAATTAAAATGTATGCGCGACCTGATGACGTCATGTGACGCCAACGAAATTAATTTATTTGTTTTGCATTGAAAATATGAACACATTTTTCAACACCTTGCCTAGATTTGATGTCTTTATTGCTGAAACTTCCTACACTGTAAAATCTCTTAAACCCATAAATAATAGAAAGGATAACAAATTTTGATCTTACCTTTCTTTCAGAGGTCTCCTTTGTTTACCTCTTTGTACTTTTTCTTCTTATCTTTTATGCTTTATGTATTTCAAATGCAGTGCTGATTCTTCTTTGCAATTAAAAAAAGATAGTTTGAAATATGTAAAACGACATGGCTACAGCTGCTTCACATACTTAAACATAGTAAACAGTATGCAGTATACAGGGTTCCCACGTTCATGTAAAACTATAACTCATGGAAAAAATAATGGAAATGAAAAAATTAGAAACAGAATATTATATGGAGTAAAAATGTGTACACTGTAAAAAAAAAAAGTTTTGCAAGAAAATGCTATTTCTTTCTATAAAACACTGTATTTCTACTTCAAAATCTCACATTTAATGAAATGTCACTTGCCATTTCTTTGTAATTATTTGTGAATTTTCACTAGCAGTGAAATTATTTAACAGTAAATATTTTTTTCAGTGGAATTACATAAAACTCTGTCTCTCGAAATCCCTATAAATGATTTTAAAAACCTCATCGGTTAAACCCAAATGAAAAGTCATGCACGCTCAGTATGCAGTGTGCAGTGTGCAGTATGCTAGTCTTCCTTCAAGAGCTTCAGCTTTGTTTTATCGCCACCTGCTGGTGGGACACAGAAGTGAGAGTATCTTAAAAAGTTAATAAATCTCCATATATAAGTTGTACCAAAAGTTAATAATGGATTTAATGTCACCTCTTATAAAACAATAAATCCATTAAAAGTACATATCAAAATAGAAAAGCAGCAAAGGACAGAATGACGGTGCAGTAACGACTACAAAGACTGAAACTTGTGAAAGTCCAGCGAGTCTTCAGACATCAGATTGACAGATGAAAGAGCATCTCATTACTGACACCCGTGACCTTCAGCCGGACGGACAGAGAGAAGCAGAGCCACAGAGAGACTTTCTGAGAGTCTCACAAAGCCTTTTAACACATTCAGGTCATATTCAACCGGAAAAATGTTACTTCTGTTTCAGGACCAGATTTTTTGGCATTGTGACATTATTTTCATGACAATCAAACATATTTCAGATCCAATTCTCAAATTGAGCTTTGTGCAACACCCAAAGGCATTGATCATTTAACATACTTAAGATCAAATTCTCCATTTCAAATTTGCAAAAAATGCAAAAGTAAATTATTCAAGGATATTGATATGTTAACATATTCAAGATATGTGAATCGATTGCATGCATGCAGAGTCCAGAAATCTCCTAAATAAGAGACGTCTAAAATATACCCTCTTTTTTATTCTAAATGAATCGTTACTAGAAGGATTGTAAATGATTCAACTCCACAAAAACACCTTTTTTTTTGTGTGGAATGTTCTTTGGGATTTCTACCAAGAGTGAACCAAATTTATCCAGTTAACTAATGATTTACTCACTGATCTGAGCTGCTCTTATCAAACTGAATGAAAGATTCAAGCAGGTCTGGATGTAGTGCACTATAAAGTATTTCCTTATATTCGATTCTCTTAGCTTCACATATAATGAAGTGAACAGTAGTGACGCTTGTGTAGTGAAAGACACCGAATCAGTTCTTCAGCTCTGTGTGAATCGATTGCATGCATGCAGAGTCCAGAAATCTCCTAAATAAGAGACGTCTAAAATATACCCTCTTTTTTATTCTAAATGAATCATTACTAGAGGGATTGTAAATGATTCAACTCCACAAAAACACCTTTTTTTGTGTGGAATGCTCTTTGGGATTTCTACCAAGAGTGAATAATGTGACTCTCTCTTCATTAACTGGTGTAAGGCCTTTAAAAGGAAAAACGAATGAAGTCTGAAGTTAAACGTCCAGCAAAAGCACAGAGTGATTCATTTAAGCACCAAGATTTAAAAACTGGGTACAAAAAGACTAACTGAGCACTTTAAACGGCACAAACCTCAACAACTGGGTTAAAACAGCAATTTGACTAGTAAAAATCCAAATTGTCTGGATGTAGTGCACTATAAAGTATTTCCTTATATTCGATTCTCTTAGCTTCACATATAATGAAGTGAACAGTAGTGACGCTTGTGTAGTGAAAGACACCGAATCAGTTCTTCAGCTCTGTGTGAATCGATTGCATGCATGCAGAGTCCAGAAATCTCCTAAATAAGAGACGTCTAAAATATACCCTCTTTTTTACTAAATGAATCGTTATACTAGAGGGATTGTAAATGATTCAACTCCACAAAAACACCTTTTTTTGTGTGGAATGCTCTTTGGGATTTCTACCAAGAGTGAATAATGTGACTCTCTCTTCATTAACTGGTGTAAGGCCTTTAAAAGGAAAAACGAATGAAGTCTGAAGTTAAACGTCCAGCAAAAGCACAGAGTGATTCATTTAAGCACCAAGATTTAAAAACTGGGTACAAAAAGACTAACTGAGCACTTTAAACGGCACAAACCTCAACAACTGGGTTAAAACAGCAATTTGACTAGTAAAAATCCAAATTTGGATTCTTTTTAGTTACAATTATCGCTCTAAAAAGTTTAGAATTGATTGATACATTGATTGATATCCTAAATTGAGTGTGTTTGTAAGTGAATCTTTAATTTAATGATTCAGTTTTGTTTTGGATCATTTCTAAATGAACACTGACGACGATTCTAATACTTTCTCACTGGATTATTTATATCTCAAGATTATCAAATTATATATTTTGAATACAAAAAGCATCAATATGGTCCTTAAATCACAAAAGGAGACACATTTATCATAAATCTCCATGTTAGTGTGGAGCTGGAATGCGAGATTTGGATTTCGAACTAAATATGCGCTAAAATTCATTGTTCTTACCATCAAAGCCTTTTTTTTTTGTTTAAGTTGAATTACTAAAATAACTCAAACTTAATAAAAACAATACAGACATTTTAAAAAACCACAACAAAAATACTAAAATCAAAATAAAAACAGAAAATATAAAAATAAAATCCATTCAAAACATTCACAAAACTTTTATAGTATATTAATAATACTAAAATAACACTGGAACATTATGCTGCATTCTAAGAGATCTCATTTTTAGGTTAAAAAAAGGCAACATCACATATACACTACCATTAAAAGTTTAAAGTCAGTAAGTTGCTTATATTTTGAAAGAAATTAATGCTTTTATTCATCAAGGACGCATTAAATTGGTCAAAAGACATTAATAATGTTACAAAAGATTTCTATTTTTAAATAAATGCTGTTATTTTGAACTTTCTATTAATCTGTGAATCCGGAAAATATTAAATGTATCACGGTTTCCACAAAAATATTGGGCAGTTTTCAACATTGATAAATAATAATCAGAAACGTTTCTTGAGCAGTGAATCAGCATATTATAATGATTTCTAAAGAATCATGTGACACTGAAGACTAATGATGTAATGATGCTGAAAATGTAGCGCTGCATCACAGAAATATATTATATTCTAACAGATATTCACATAGAAAACACATTTTCTTAATTCTAATAATATTTCACAAATTTTATTGTATTTTTGATCAAATAAATGCTGGCTTGCTAAGCAGAAGAGACTTCTTTCAGAAATATTTAAAAAATCTGAATTATTCCAAACTTTGGAATAGTAGTGTATCTTTTGCAGTGAAGGGAATCCCAGAATGCACTGCAACAAGCTATCACTCAAAGTTCACTGAAGTAATGGACAGAATGTTCATTATAAATAGACTAAAAATATTTAAATCTATTAAAATTGATGTGTTGTTAGGAGCATCAAACCTTACATCTATCTATCTATCTATCAATATATATATGGGTAATATCTGACCTTGCTGCCAGTCAGCAGCTGTAGATGAGGCTTCAGATCTTCACCGATGACAGAATAAATAGCCACCAAACAAAACACACTGGCCTTGCGTACGCTGCTCTCTGTGTTATCATAACCCTGAAACACACACAAGTCAAGTCACCTTTATTTCTATAGAGCTTCATACAATACAGCTGACAGGTGTGTGTGTGTGTGTGAGAGAGAGTGTGTGAGTGATTGTGTGTGAGAGTGTGTGTGTGTAAGTGTGTGTGTGTGTGAGTGAGTGAGTGAGTGTGCGAGCGAGCGTGAGAGTGTGAGTGAGTGAGTGAGTGAGTGTGTGTGTGTAAGTGTGTGTGTGTGTATGTGTGTGTGTGTGTGTGTGTGTGTGTGTGTGTGTGTGAGTGAGTGAGTGAGAGTGAGTGAGTGTGTGTGTGTGAGTGAGTGTGTGTGCGAGCGAGCAAGTGAGCGTGTGTGCATGCGTGTGTGATTGTGCGTGTGTGTGTGTGCGCGCGAGAGTGTGTGTGTGTGAGTGTGTGTACCTGTAAGAGTCCCGGGATGATGTCGGGCAGGAGCTGAATCAGGGAATCCTGGGGAATGCGCTCGATTACTTTGGTCTGCATTTTAATAGCGGCGAGGTTGATGGGATAGTCGGCCGTCTGGATGATGGGACACAGGACTTTGATGCACTGCTCCGAGTGGATGGATCCGGCCAGCGTGGACGCCGTTTCTTCTGCGGCCCGCACCACCTGTGGAGACACGAGACACGACCGTCAGACAAACAGCACAGAAGAGACGCTACTTCCTCTGCACGCAATAAAATTATGGATTTTAGAGCAGCGCTTCTCAACTATTTTGACTTGAAGGTCCCGCACTGTCCACAGCAATATTTCAAGGACCCCATGTAGACTTGTTTCCATAAATACAAATTTTTGTTTCCAAATCTTTTATTTATAGAAAATATCAGGGTTATTATAGTTAACAAAAAATAAAATCACAAAAAAAATGTTTGAAATAAAAATGATTGTAATTATACAGACATATTAAAAAAAACTAATAAAAAAATGACAAAACACACAACAAAATGACTAAAACTTTCAAATTAAAATAATTAAAAAAATAAAACATTATTCAAACTGGTATTCAAAACTAGTCAGTGATACTAAAATAACACTGCCATTTATTAACATTAGTAAAATAATTAAAATGAAAACAATTAAATTTCAGGTAAGAGCAGAATAATCTTCAGGTGTCCCATTCTTTTTATCCAGTGAACTATTATAGATTTTGTCAATAGTTTGAATCATTTCATTTTAATTTGAATAATTTTTTTTTTATTTAATTTAATTTTAATTAACGTTTTAGTCATTTTATTGTGTATATATATATATATAATGTGTGTGTGTGTGTGTGTGTGTGTGTGTGCTCATGGACTGATATACTATTGATATATTATTATAGGTTTGTTCATTTTTGAATTAGGTTTTATTTTTTAGTTACATTTTAAGTAATTTTAATTGTGTTTTTGTCATTCTTACTCATATTTGCTCTTTTCAAATGTAGTTTTTAGTTTTAGTTTATTTAGTATTTAAACTTACAAAAACGAGAAATTAAATGACTTGGCAGTTAGCTGAAATAAAAAATATATATATATTAATTTTATTTCTGTTTAGTCTGTTAACTATAATAGGCTTCCTCATATTTCATATATCCTGGTTCAAAACACAGGGCTGGGTTTAGACACAAATTTCACGATTCGATTCTCATTCACAAGCTTGCGATTCGATTCAATATTGATTATTTTGGATATATATCAGGTACAGTACATGCCAAATTTTCTCAAGGAAAAAAAATCTCTCAACTAATGCTGTAAAATATACATGAGAGCCAGTTGGTACTGCATTACTATAATACTGAAGGTTACAATTGACTGATTTGTTAAAATTTCACTTAATGAAGTTTTTAAAATAATAAAGTCACAAATTAAAAATTTTATGTAATTTTTAAATTTTAAAATTACAAAATATTTCTATTTCAATTTGTTTGTTTAAATATAAACATAATGGTAGCTGTCATAAAAACTTGGATTTACTCAAACATAAATTAAACATTGAAGAACAGTAAAATTTATAATGAATTTGTTATATGGTGCACATATTTAGCAAAATGCCCCTCTCTACAGTTTATTTTTCTATCTGACTAATGAGTTTATGGTCACCGAATATGTTTTTCTGAGGTAAATGTGACGTGACATTGTTTACAAGCCGTTATATTGATGTCTTTGCGCGGCTGAAACACAGATTGAGCGATTACATGAGACAGGATACGGCTTGTAAAGTTGTACTCTTTCTTTGAACTTACCTTCGGATGTTTAGTCATGTTTATTTTGTGCTATAACTAGTATTAAAGCGGAGGAGATGATTAGTTCACATGTGCTATGCGCTGCTATTGATCTGAGGCACTACAGCGATCTGTCACTCCACATTAAACGGCGCCAAAACGGCATTTATTGTTTGAATACTACAATGCAATGGAGAGAATTTGAAATCTGAGACTTTGTTTCATATTAAAAGTACCAAAGCACAATGCTTATTGCTATATATTGGATGGGACGTTCCGTTAAAGGCAACATTCCGTCCATTAACTGAACACAGGCTAGACTAATCGATTCTCGGGATTTAAGACTCAATATCGTTCCGTAAAAATGAGAATCGATTAATATCGAGATATCGATATTTTTTACACAGCCCTACAAAAACAGTTACTGAGGGGGGGAATTAAAACAAGAAATATCTGGACTTGTAGTCATTTTAATGCTTGTTTTGTCTTATTTTGAGGCCCTCTGGTGCAGAAGTGCTGTTTTAGAGAGAGTCTGGCTCACCTCTTTGTGACAGTCTTTATGGGCCTCCAGGGTTTTCATGATGGTGAGTTCTGCGTAGTTCTTGAAGCGTGCCGGTTGGCTGCGCATGATCTCCTTCAGGACGCGCAGCGCCAGTGCTCGGATAGTGTGCTGCGGACACAACCATCATCACGTTCTTTAGCTGCATCTGTGCTGTTAGATTTCTGACTATTAGCATATTTTCTATGTGATGAAGTCGAGTGCGTCTCTCACGTCTCTGTCTCCCAGCGTCTCCAGCAGCAGCAGCAGCATGGTTTTGAAATGCTCCTCCCACACAGCCAGACTGTCGTCACGCGTGACCTTCAGCAGCTCCAGCAGAGCAGCCCGCCTCTCCTCCACACGCTCGCTGTGATTGGACAGCTCCTTCAGCAGCTCACCAATCATCTCCAGGTGCTGCCTGGGTCCTGACCAATCAGAGACAGCAACATCATGAATACTTCAAATAAATTAAACCTACATAGTAATATTTAAAACACAAAAACTAATAAAATAACATGACAAAAATACTAAACTTTAAACTAAAATGAAAACAGAAAATACTAAATAAATAAATGGATTAATTAAACCTAAATACCAATATTTAAAACAGAAAAACTAATAAACAAAAATTAAAAGCAAACAATAGTAAAAACAATATAAAACTTAAATAGTAATATTAAAAAATAAAAAATAAACTAATAAATATAACATGAAAAAAATGCTAAACTTTAAACTAAAATGAAAACAGAAAATAATAAATAAATAAATATAACCTAAATAGTAATATTTAAAACAAAAATAATCATAAAAACAGCACAACAAAATTAATAAAAATACTAAACTAAAATTAAAATTCAAACAAAAAATAATAAATAAATATAACCTAAATAGTAATATTTAAAACACAAAATTACTACAAATTAAACAAAAATTAAAAAAGAAAATGTACTTCAAAATATTAACAAACTCTATAAGAGTATATCAGTGATGCTAAAATAACACTTATCTATGGAGATGTTTATTTACAGAAGTTGACTTTTGCCCTCTTCAAACAGTTTAAAACCTCCTCATACCTGCAGAAAAACCTTTCGAATGCAGGATTTTGTTTTCTCCGCAGTCCTGTGGATGATCTGAAAGAGAAACCCAAAGATGCTGGCCTGTTTCTGTGAACTTGATAAAGTGATTCTTCCGTTGATGTGTTTATTCATTTACCGTCTCGGATGTGCTCCACGTCGTCAAACACGGCGAGAGCTCCTTTCTCGTAGGCGCTGATGGAGTCGCTGTAGTTGTATGGGTTGTATTCGCGAGCCCACGATCGAGGGGACGGTGTGTTTAATAATGAAGTCTTGTTGTCCAGCGCTGTCCGGCCTCCCTCCATTACACCAGCGGACAGACGAGGATCCACACCGGTCTGAAAGAGAAACCTGCTAATTTAGCTTCAACCTGGTGAAAATAACATCTATTTTCTATATCAGAAAAAGTACTACACTCCTTTGCAACATCATTCATATCCATTCTGGTTATATAAGATTAATCAGTTTGAGGGCAGAAAGTCACCAAGGCTGCATTTATTTGATCAAAAATACAGTAAAAATGTGAAATATTATTTCAATTTAGAATAGCTGTTTTCTGTGTGAATATATAGTAAAATGTAATGTATTTCTGTGATCAAAGCTGTATTTTCAGCATCATTACTCCAGTCTTCAGTGTCACATGATCTTCAGAAATCATTCTAATATGCTGATTTGCTGTTCAAGAAACATTTCTGATTATTATCAATGTTGAAAACAGTTGTGCTGCACAATATTTTTGTGGAAACCGTGATGCATTTCATCTTTTCGGGATTCACAGATGAATAGAAAGTTCAAAAGAACTGCATTTATTTGAAACCGAAATCTTTTATAACATTATAAAGGTCTTTACTGTCACTTGTGATCAATGTGATGCACCCTTGCTGAATAAAAGTGTTAATTTTTGAAAAAATAATATTAATCTTAATTAATAATCTAATAGAAATATACATTCATCTTACTTGAGCGCATTAGCATCAGTGGTTCGCTGATTTTGATAGCTTATTGTATTTACTACGTTTTTTGTATCATTCAAATTTGGCTGGGTGGTTAATAACACATTTTTCTGTGGTGTGACAAACTCAGAACACATTTAATATTGCTTTACACAGACTTTAATGTTTAGTATTTTGAGGCCTCAATCTTCTATTTAATATAGAAGAAGGTCTGCATATTTTTCATGCAGACCTTCTTGATCTTTGGTCAGTTTAGGTCAAGTACTCTAACACTGGATCAGCATCTTGAAAACAGTCTTGCAGGTGGAGGTACTCACCGTATCTTCCCTCTTGCCGTCACGTTTGATGGGCTCGAGCATGTCTTCCTGACTGCGGAAACTGAAGCTCTGGATGGCTTCGGTTACACCTCTCAATGAGCTGAAGATCTCCTCTGAGTTCATGTTCTCAGTGTCGCACTCCAGCATACTACACACACACACACACACACACACACGGAGTGAGGCCTGACTCCATATGCATTGACTTTAACACACAACACAAGGCAGACAGACAACACACAGATGTGATGAATGCATTTACTGCTCAGCTGCAAAGTCAAAGTGACACATCTTAAACATTTCATACAGACAGATTAATGCACAACAAACATCTGCATTTGCCAGGAAGCAAAAAGTGGCGGGAACAAAAGAAATCAGATGGATGAGAAAAAGAAGGACGTCACAAAAGTAATAGAAATGTGGGACACAGACTCTCAAGCTGGGACAAATATAAAGAGAGCGCAGTTTGACCAAAATATAAGGTTTGCACATTTGCTCAAATTTTTAGGATTTTTAAAACTCTCCAGGCAATACACTACAGGTGAACAATGTAAAAAAAATACTTTACCCAGATGATTATTCACAGTACATTAAGACAGTTGTGCGTTACAAATTTTCTAAAATGTTTAAATATGCAAATAAGGCACTAATTAAATTTGTACTAATTTGTATACATTTCCAGAACATTGGATAAAGCCAGGTTCATATTTTATTTTATTTTGTTGACATATTAAAGATTTTTACAGAGGAGATTTTGGATTTCTCTTTTTATCACTCCATAAATCAGAAAATACTGTCAATAAACAAAAAAAAATACATTTTCGCCAAATTTTTGTAATGAATAAAATGTTGTATAAAACCAGGTGAATGACATATTAACAAACCCCTCAGTAAAAACCTTCAGAATATAGAGAAGAATAAAACTCTTAAGTTTGGTGTATGTAAGTGTTGCTGAGATGGAGAAAAAATGTGCAGCCTTTAAACATATCCATTTTCACCATGTTTTTAGGAAGAAAATAAGTCTAGAAATAAGTCTGAATGATATATGAACAAACCTCTCAGTAAAAACATTCAGAATATAGATAGGAATAAAACTGTAAATATTGGAGTATGTAAGTGCAGCTGAAGTGATGGATAAAACTTTTTAAAGATATGTATTGTAATTGAAATCTACAGATGCAAGTAAATAAAAATGCAATGATAAAACTATGTGAATGATATATGAGCAATCCCCTCAGTAAAAACCTTCAGAATATATATAGGAATAAAACTGTAAATTTTGGAGTATGTAAGTGCAGCTGAAGTAATGGATAAAACTTTTTAAAAGATATGTATTGTAATTGAAATCTACAGATTCAAATATATAAAAATGTAATAATAAACTCAGGTGAATGATACATGAACAAACCCCTCGGTAAAAACCTTCAGAATGTTAACAGGAATAAAACTGTAAATTCTGGTGTATGTAAGTGCTGCTGAAGTGCAGGAGAAAACTTTTTAAGATATGTATTGCAACTGAAATCTACAGACGCAAATACAAGTTTAATAAAATTAGCACTTAAATGTGCATTTTGGATTTTTTCTTTCCTCTAGTTTGAAATAAGACATGTTATAGAAGCAAAATAGCTAAATTCACCAGTGCATGAAAGAAAATGTTTTGCCTGTAGTGTTTTGCCTTAAAAGGAACATTCCGGGTCCATTTAAACCCAAAACAATTCTTTAAATGTCACGCACTGACTTTGATTTATTAGACTACCAATGAAAAAAAAACAATTGTGGAGAATATTCCTGCTCTTATGCGTTAGCATTAGGGATGCGCGATATTGGATTTTTGCCGATATCCGATGCCGATACCGATATACTTCCTTTTGTTTGGAAACAACACCAAGTCTCTCCTGTGTGGAAATTATAAGCAAATTATTTTTATACAACAAGAACTTATTTGTTAGAATTAAATAAACAATAATGAAGTTATTTTATAATGACAGTACATTGAAGCTTTGAAAATAACTATAAATAAACTATATATCAATCGCTGCATTTTTTTTCCAAAAAGATGCAGTAGTAACCGTAACATTTTATTTTTAGATTTAACATTTGTAGATGATCTAAAGCAAAAGAGTTGTAAAAATCCTGAAAATATTTCAGAGCTCATAATTTGTTAAAAAAATATGACATATTACACATTTATGAATAAATCAGTATAGGCTATATAAAATTATTTAGTTTACAAGTGTCATGTTTTCTTTTTCATGTAAGCTATAGATTGTGACCTTTAAATCAAAACATACTCATGATTTTATGACATCAATTACTGCTTTATTTAATCAGAAACACTCTAAACGTTATTTGTGTATTTTACTTTCATTTTATTAAAAGCAGGCCAACAGCGCCCCCTACGGAATTAAAACTCCTTACCTTATTATTTACAAATTACAATTGTAGCTAGACAGTCGCCTATGGCTATGATTTTATTAATACAGTTGTCTGATTGATTTTATAGTCTCAAGCGTTCAGAAATCACACAAAAGAAAATTAAGCAGTTTCTCTTCGATAAAACCAAGAATTAGCCTAGTTTTTGTAAAGGTTGTGATGTCCACATGTTTTTGTTGAAGAAATTATAGAGGCTAGCATTTCTATCGCAAAAAGGTGGCCAAACATTAAAGATTAAGTGGATATTTGAATTAAATATTTGGTCAATATTAAAAGGATTTGATTTTCCTGTAAGTGTTACAACAGAAATTACCAGCCAACAATATATAGGCTAATGTACATAAATTGTTTATTTTGTATTACATTATGTATTTTAACAGTGTTATTCAATGAAACCATACGATTATTATTAAGTGCATTTTGGATTTTTTCTTTCCTCTAGTTTGAAATAAGACATGTTATAGAAGCAAAATAGCTAAATTCACCAGTGCATGAAAGAAAATGTTTTGCCTGTAGTGTTTTGCCTTAAAAGGAACATTCCGGGTCCATTTAAACCCAAAACAATTCTTTAAATGTCACGCACTGACTTTGATTTATTAGACTACCAATGAAAAAAAAACAATTGTGGAGAATATTCCTGCTCTTATGCGTTAGCATTAGGGATGCGCGATATTGGATTTTTGCCGATATCCGATGCCGATACTGATATACTTCCTTTTGTTTGGAAACAACACCAAGTCTCTCCTGTGTGGAAATTATAAGCAAATTATTTTTATACAACAAGAACTTATTTGTTAGAATTAAATAAACAATAATGAAGTTATTTTATAATGACAGTACATTGAAGCTTTGAAAATAACTATAAATAAACTATATATCAATCGCTGCATTTTTTTTCCAAAAAGATGCAGTAGTAACCGTAACATTTTATTTTTAGATTTAACATTTGTAGATGATCTAAAGCAAAAGAGTTGTAAAAATCCTGAAAATATTTCAGAGCTCATAATTTGTTAAAAAAATATGACATATTACACATTTATGAATAAATCAGTATAGGCTATATAAAATTATTTAGTTTACAAGTGTCATGTTTTCTTTTTCATGTAAGCTATAGATTGTGACCTTTAAATCAAAACATACTCATGATTTTATGACATCAATTACTGCTTTATTTAATCAGAAACACTCTAAACGTTATTTGTGTATTTTACTTTCATTTTATTAAAAGCAGGCCAACAGCGCCCCCTACGGAATTAAAACTCCTTACCTTATTATTTACAAATTACAATTGTAGCTAGACAGTCGCCTATGGCTATGATTTTATTAATACAGTTGTCTGATTGATTTTATAGTCTCAAGCGTTCAGAAATCACACAAAAGAAAATTAAGCAGTTTCTCTTCGATAAAACCAAGAATTAGCCTAGTTTTTGTAAAGGTTGTGATGTCCACATGTTTTTGTTGAAGAAATTATAGAGGCTAGCATTTCTATCGCAAAAAGGTGGCCAAACATTAAAGATTAAGTGGATATTTGAATTAAATATTTGGTCAATATTAAAAGGATTTGATTTTCCTGTAAGTGTTACAACAGAAATTACCAGCCAACAATATATAGGCTAATGTACATAAATTGTTTATTTTGTATTACATTATGTATTTTAACAGTGTTATTCAATGAAACCATACGATTATTATTAATTAACCAATCATTATTGCCTCATTGTTTTTATATAATACATTTTATGTCATTTTAAAGGTTGTTGTTTGCTTAGGCCTGTTTTTATTACCACAAAAATATTATCTGAATACTTCGTAAATTATTATTTGAAGCGATTTGAAGTATCAAAACCATGGTTAATTTGTGGTTACCATTGCTACAAGATTTGTAACAAATGTAAAAAGAGGTGCTCTACCAACAGAAGAGGAGGTGCAACCAAAAATCAAAAAACATGTTTTTTTTTTTGTTTTTTTTATTCGTAGTAAAATGATGGTTAATTTTCGTAAGGGAACATGAAAACTCTGAGAGAATATTAAGGCAGATGCGGCGGTGATATTATTGTCGACATTAAAACACGTCATTAACGTCAACATCCAAAAAAGTTTCACAGGATTATGAACGTACCTAAAAGTGATGCACGGGCTTCATCTTGGACTTTTTTTTTTATTTTTCTCATCTCGGTGCCGGACTACTGATGTCTTTTCCCGGGCATAGTTGTCCATCAGTTATGATCATTTGCAGTTAGCCACAAACATGAGGCGGGCGTGGGAATGGCGCGTCACGTGTGCTTTGCCTGTCTACTGCGTTCACCGTTAAACGCATTTTTTATAATTATGTATATATGTTCATGTTTATATTTTTATTTACGTATATGTACATGTTCATATTAACATAGAACAAACGGTTAGTTTTTTTTTGCGTTCTGGGATGGTGCCCCCCTGGGAGTTGGTGCCCTACGCAAACTGCGTACTCTGCGTATAGGGAACGGCGGTACTGCTGACATGATATAACCGCTAACACACCCTGAGCACATGTGAGTTAACGTATATTTCCTCTTATCGGCAAGACATATCGGCAAAATTTTTCATATCGGGCCGATGCTGATATGTACATTAAAAGCCATTATCGGCCGATTCCAATATCGGTCCGATAATATCGTGCATCCCTTTAGCATCCTAACGCCCGGGCCGAAGTGTGTTACCTGGGCGA
The DNA here is from genome assembly GCF_001515645.1 of Sinocyclocheilus grahami. Classification (NCBI taxonomy): domain Eukaryota; kingdom Metazoa; phylum Chordata; class Actinopteri; order Cypriniformes; family Cyprinidae; genus Sinocyclocheilus; species Sinocyclocheilus grahami. The sequence continues at coordinate 340,632 of NW_015505822.1, forward strand.
ATACGCCCTCCGAGAGGCCCGGAGAGGTGGGGTGGCAGGGCTGGGGTGGGGAGGAGGGAGGTTAGAAGAAGGCTTTGAGCTCCAGCCCCACAAACGACTGAGCCGAGAGGAAGAGGAGGAAGAAGAGAGAGCAGGGAGGTGTAGAAACCAAGAGGAGGAAAATAAGAGGAAACAGTGAAGGACGCTCGTTCCCTTTCAGTCAGTCACGTTCTACGTTACGTCAGTCGTGACTGACGAATTGGGATCTCGCCCGAGAGCCCAATCACCTTCGAGTGTTAACTAAACAAGCCAATGACAGTTGGCGTGCGTGTTTTGCCACGCGCACCCCGCCCCGCAGCGCGGGTATAAAAGGAGAGCATGTGCAAACGCACATCAGCTTTTCGCTTCGGAGCCGAGCCTTCTAAGGACGAATCTCCGCGAGTGTTTGGAAGAACAGGAAGAAGCGGGGGTTGCCATTCAGTGCTGCTCATCTTCGGCGTGCTGCAGCTGCCATTCTGCAGTCTCGCCGCGACCTCCCCTGGGCGCTTCAGCGCTCTCTCTAAAAGAGTGTTTCCTTTTTTTTCCTAAAAGAGCAAATGTCTAAAAGAGCTCCACGAGCGACGGGCGTCTTTTTAAAGATGGCTTCCCGCTCGTGCGTTTCTGGATGCGGTCGTTTCCTGCCTCCATCTGATGGTCATGATCGCTGCCTCTCGTGCCTGGGCTTACAGCACGCTGAAGCAGCGCTCATGGATGAGTCATGTTCTCAGTGCGGGAACATGGCCATCGCGACATTGCGGTCTAGATACCTCCTCATTAAAGGGGGGGTATACCCCTTGCCATGCCCCGCTCTAGCTCTTCCGGTTCTCGGAGGGCTACTTCGGTTCATGGTCAGGGAGACCTGAGGGTTACAGTGAGAGCTTCCCCGT
>NW_015505822.1:341747-343137 GCF_001515645.1 Sinocyclocheilus grahami
GATGAGGTCAGGTTTCTACAGCCCATACTTCATCGTACCCAAGAAAGGCAGTGGGTTACGACCAATCCTGGACCTGCGCGTGCTGAACCGGGCCCTTCACAAGCTCCCGTTCAGGGAGACGCAGAAACGCATCTTTCAATGCGTCCATCCTTTTGATTGGTTCGCAGCGATCGACCTCAGGGTCGACTGGGAAAAGAGCAAACTCTCCCCGGTCCAGAGGATCTCTTTTCTCGGCATGGAGCCGGACTCGGTCAACCTCTCGGCACGTCTCTCAGGAGAACGTGCACAGTCGATGCTGAACTGCCCGGGGTCCTTCTAGTGCAAGACGGCGGTTCCACTGAAATAGTTTCAGAGGCTCCTGGGGCATATGGCATCCGCAGCCGCTGTCACGCCGCTCGGGTTGCTTCATATTAGACCGCTTCAGCGTTGGCTTCACGACCGGGTCCCGAGATGGGCATGGCGACACGGCACTTACCGGGTTTCTGTTTCCCCGATCTGCCATCAGGCCCTCAGCCCGTGGACAGACCTTGCCTTTCTTCGGACAGGGGTGTCCCTTGGGCAAGTATTTAGGCATGTTGTTGTTGTGTCAACAGATGCCTCTGTCAGGGGCTGGGGTGCCATGTGCAATGGGAATGCAGTTGCGGGGCTCTGGTCGAGGCCCCGGCTGCAGTGGCATATCAACTGCCTCGAGTTGCAGGCAGTATGGCTGGCTCTGCGCCGCTTCAGATCGCTGCTACACGACAAGCACGTACTGGTCCGTACGGACAACACTGCGACCGTTGCGTACATCAACCACCAGGGCGGTCTACGCTCCCGTCGCATGTCGCAACTCGCCCGCCATCTCCTCCTCTGGAGTCAGAAGCATCTGAGGTCGCTCCGCGCCGTTCACATCCCAGGCGAGCTCAAGCGTGCAGCCGACGAGCTCTCACGTCAGCCCGCCCTTCCGGGAGAATGGCGACTCCACCCCGAGACAGTCCAGCTGATTTGGAGACGCTTTGGGGACGCTCAGGTAGACCTGTTTGCCTCCCCGGACACGTCCCATTGCCAGTGGTTTTACTCCCTGGCCGAGGGACCCCTCGGCACGGACGCACTGGCGTGCAGCTGCCCTCGGGGCCTACGCAAATATGCGTTTCCCCCAGTGAGCCTTCTCGCACAGACACTGTGCAAGGTCAGGGAGGACGAGGAGCAGGTCCTCTTGGTGGCGCCATACTGGCCCAGTCGGACTTGGTTCCCCGAACTGATGCTCCTCGCGACAGCCCCTCCTTGGCGAATTCCTCTGAGGAGGGATCTCCTTTCTCAGAGAGGGTGCACCCTCTGGCACCCGCGTCCGGACTTGTGGAATCTACACTTATGGTCCCTGGACGGGACGTGGAGGTTCTAGGTGGGCTAC
>NW_015505822.1:343247-351614 GCF_001515645.1 Sinocyclocheilus grahami
GATTGGGCTCTCGGGCGAGATCCCAATTCGTCAGTCATGACTGGCGTAACGTTTCCGTTCCCTCCTTCAGGGAACAAGGGTTACACAAGTAACCTAAACATTCTCAAACTACCATATCCTGACCAAACACGACGCCATCAAGCAATACGTCACGTCTTGCAAGTTTAAGTGAGTTTTGGTCCAAACCAGCTGTGAGCAGAAAGAGATGCTTCTGTTTTTATGCATAGTGCTGGGAAAATCCGCCCACAATGAAACCTGATTGGTCCACATGCCTGTATATTAAACAGTAAATGTTATTATCGTTAAAAAAACTAAAACCATAAAAAATCATTACTTGACACGAAATAAACATGAAAATATTTCAGCTAGTTGCCATGGCAACATTTCTTATTTTCATTTAGTTTAAGTTGAAGAACTAAAATAACTAATACTATTACTTTAATAAAAACTATACAGACATGTAAAAAAAACAATACAAATTACAAAAACACAACAGAATCACTAAAGCTTTACCTAAAATTAAAATCAAAACAGATCCACAATAATCTAGTAAGAATAATAATACACTACTTTCCAAAAGTTTGGGGCCACTAAGATTTTCAAAAGAAATGAATAAGTTTATTCAGCAAGGTTATTACATACGGTTAACTAAAACTCTAAAACTAAAAGTAAAACCATAAAAAAAAAATTTGTTGCTTTAAATTAAATAAAAGTTAACCGAAAAAAAGTTAACTTATTTTATTGTATTCTCTTTTACTTTAAGCTAAAGTTAAACTCTAAGCTTAGTTTAAATCAAATTAACAAATACTATATAGCTATATTTAAAAACAAAAACTAATAAAAATGACAAAAACAGCAAAAGTACTAAAACTTTAACTAAAATTAAAATGAAAACATATTTTCAAAATATTAATAAAACATAACACCAAAATGTAGCTGAGAATATTATATTCTTAATATTAAAAAAAAAAATTTCATTTAGTAAATTCATATGCTAATTCTGTAAAAATAAATACACTAAAATATAATTTTTTTTATATTTAAATAAATATTTTCGGTGATGAGTAGATCATTCTACAGTGTTTTTCTTCTTATTTCTGTGGTCTCAGATTCCGTGTAGTCCTGATGATGTCCCACAGCTTCACAGACGGTTGATGTATTTTGTGTGTTTCTGGTTGTTTTGAGGTACCTGGGAGACAGTCCTGCGTGCGAGCCGTTGGTGGGTGAGGTCAGGGGACTGCTGCGGGTCACGGGGTGTCGTGGAGGGGTGCGTCCCAAACTGCTGCTGCTGCTGGGAGATGCCTGAGACTTAACAAATGACACAGACGTATCAGCGAGCGGCACACCATAACATTCAGTGACGGAGAGTAAGATCAGCGTGTGAGTACCACTGCAGCAGCCACGCTACAGCTGCTCTTCAGATGGTTGTGCAGGAGTTTAGTGGCTCCGTCCTGGAAGGTTTTGGGCAGAGCGCCTAACAGCATGGTGAACTCTGGGGTGTTCAGCTCAAACAGGGCGATCAAAACCATCTGAGCAGCCTGGAAAACACACAACCAGCACAAATACACTGATGAGACGAGATGTGAGAAAGGAAAAATGACTAAACCCTCAAACACTCACATTGTGCCTGATTAGGTACAAATAAAAACATTTCAAAGTCTTGCAATAACATACGAGTTTGATATGCATCCCAATGGGTCTTAGTGAGGGGCAGACGTCATGCTGAATCTGAAGAGAATGCATAAAGACTGTGAGGGACAAATCTTCAGATCGTATGGTCATAGGTTGCATCTCCACTGTTTTTTGTCCACTGGAAATCTTTGGAAAGAAAGCGTTTTCAATGATTTGTCATTTGAACGATCAGAATCAAGGTAAACTCAATCAGTGCTATCTTAGTATTATTTATATACTATTATAGTTTTTATTAATATTTTGAATTAGCTTTTATTTTATTGGTTTTGAATTAAAAAATTTATTTTCAGTTTTCATTTTAATTTTAGTTTAATGTTAGTAATTTGTTTTTTTAAGTAATACTTTTTATGTTTCATTCATTTTTATTTATTTACAGTTTAAAGTGTATTAATTTTGTTACGTAATTTGTATTAGTATTTATTAGTGTTTGTTTTTAAAACAATACTATTTAGGTTTAATTATTTTTTATTTATTTCTAATTACTATTTCTGTAATTTTGTTGTAATTTTTATTAATTTTTGCTTTTTTAATAACACTATTTGGACTTAATTTATTTTTTACTTATTTGCAGTTGAATTTTTAGTAATTTTGTTATTATTATTTAGTGTTATTTATATACTATTATAGTTTTTATTACAGCTTTTATTTGTATATTTTCATTGTATTATATTTTTTAGTAATGAAAGTATAATTATTTAAAAGTATAATTATAATTATAATTATATATATAATATAATTTAATTTCTTTTATTGATTTTTGTGTGATTTTTATAAGGTTTTTGCTTTTTAAATAATACTATTTAGGTTTAATTTATTTTTATTTATTTAGATTTAGTAATTGTAGCGCTTTTGAAGGTCAAAGGTCATTCAAGTGCTTCAGATAAAGGTGTTAGCGGCACAGAAAAGAGGAAAGACGTGCTGAAACATCATCAACCATCAGAGCAAAACCCTCCACCGGCGGGTCAGACAGCAGCAGTGTTAGACAAGCCCGCCCTGACCTCCACAGACAGTCAGGAGGTCAAAGGTCAAGGGTCGGGGGTCACTACCTGCTTACATCTCTCCTCCAGGTTACTTTCCCCCGGCAGGGAGGCCACAGTGGAGCTCCGGCCCGCCGCCTCCTCATTCAGCCAGATATGAAGCGTCTGAGACACACCACAGCTCACTTTGACAAGCTGAACTACAGCCGGAGCCTCGACATGAGGAAAAACACACTGACCTTCCTGACATCCGAACTCTTCGGTTCTGTGGTCCACGTAATGATTCGAGAGACGGCTAACCGCGTCTCGCTGGAGTTCACGAAGTCTGACGGATCCATCTGTCTGGCCAAAGATTCGATGTACTTCAGGATGGCCACCTTCACCTGCTCACACACACACACACGCGTGTACATACACACGTGCACACACACACACACGCATGCATGCACACACACACACTCTTCGGTTCTGTGGTCCACGTAATGATTCGAGAGACGGCTAACCGCGTCTCGCTGGAGTTCACGAAGTCTGACGGATCCATCTGTCTGGCCAAAGATTCGATGTACTTCAGGATGGCCACCTTCACCTGCTCACACACACACACACGCGTGCACATACACACGTGCACACACACACACACACACACACACACACACACGCATGCACACACACGCACACACGCACACACACGCACACACACACACACGCACACACAGAGTGGTTAATATGACTGTGATGTTTGGGTTATAAAGTAAACAAAAATAAAACAGAGCTACTGTTTCATGCCAAGAATTACAACATAAAACATTATTTAAATGGACCTTTTATTTGTTATCTATATATATATATATTTATACAACAGTTCGTTCTGGTTCTCAAATCTGATTGGTTGAGAACTGTGAGATATTGCACTGGTAGCGCCACAGGAACGCCCTTTCACCGTTTGTATCACTCCGCTTTCAGTATTTCTCACAGCGAGTGTCATGGCGGACACCCAAATCCACTAAAATTTTACATTTCAAAACTCTTAAAACTACGGAATGTACTTGTTTAGACTTCATATATACGGTTTGTTAATAAAGATCAAGTCTATTTGAAAGTTTGCTTCGACATTTTCAGAGATGTGAGCTCCAGGGCGTCAGCAGCCGTTCAGCGCTCATGAACCCGCCGAGAGCAGCCTCACCTCGGCTAGAGCTTCTGGAATTAGCCTCTGGCTCTGATGTCTCTATAGTTGTTAAACATGAGATTAGATATTGCACTGGTAGCGCCACAGGAACGCCCTTTCACCGTTTGTATCACTCCGCTTTCAGTATTTCTCACAGCGAGTGTCATGGCGGACACCCAAATCCACTAAAATTTTACATTTCAAAACTCTTAAAACTACGGAATGTACTTGTTTAGACTTCATATATACGGTTTGTTAATAAAGATCAAGTCTATTTGAAAGTTTGCTTCGACATTTTCAGAGATGTGAGCTCCAGGGCGTCAGCAGCCGTTCAGCGCTCATGAACCCGCCGAGAGCAGCCTCACCTCGGCCAGAGCTTCTGGAATTAGCCTCTGGCTCTGATGTCTCTATAGTTGTTAAACATGAGATATAATTCGTTTTGGGTGAATCTGAAGGGCAGTCTTTGGTCTCATTAATCTATTATTTGTTCCAGAGCTAATAGTTTCGGCTGAAGGCAAAATCTCATCACGTTATATTTTATGTAACTTTAAAGCTGTATATTAGAGCATGGCTTTTATGATGGCTGTTGCTGTTGCTGTTTACTATTCAATAATTAATATTTTATATACATAGTAGTATTTAGTATTGGGAAACAGTGTGTGTGTTCGTGATGGTGATCTTTGTGACATTGTACCGCCATTAGATGGCGACAAGTGACTGTTTTACGAGTCAGCTTTTAAAACTTTTATATTGAAAGAGACTAAAACGGAAGTTATTTTTACTTTTAATAACAGCTTGTAAGACGCAGTTAACAAATGCACTGAGCAGCGCTGTCATCGGAAATCACCTTTAACAGATGAAAGACAGTACGACAAAGATAATGCTTTCCTCAGCGGACATTGAAAGCAATGTTTTATTGTGAATATGAGACTGAGCTGAAGAATGAATGCTGTATCAGATGCAGGTAATCACACTCGCTCAGTCCATCTCTCTCTCACAATACTCTACATAATACAGTGAGCTTTTAATTACGTAATACAATAAGTTTTTAATGAAGTAACTCAACGGTTCCTTCGTTACTAGTTCTAAAGTGACGTTTTCGAATTAGTAATGATCTTGAGCTCAGCTGTTAACCCTCTTAGGGCCAAAGTCGCAAAATTGCGACAAGACGTCATACTTAATCAAATAGACGGTAGTTCCTAATATGGTGTAATAGCTCATGTGTATTCCCTACCACTAGACGGCAGACATGTAGTACTTCGATTCTAGACCAAAATTACATCACCTTCCTATTCAAAGTGTTTGAAGAAATAGCAGAGCAAGTGAGCTTTCGTGTCATTGATGCGGAAGCAGTTCAGTTCAGAGCGTGCGGGTAAGCTGTGAGATTTGTGAGAGAAAATCGCCAAATGGCTAATAAAAAGTTGTACCGTGAGGATGTTTTGCAAATGTTATTCGCCAATTCTGACTGTGAAGGGGAATGTTTGCTTTTTGGAAATGACGATTGGTCGTCTAATAACCGCGCTTCTCCCGGTACATCTTTGCAGCGCAATGGTGCCGCCGTGCAAGGCGAGAGTGTTCACGAAGCACAAACAAGTGATCATTTCGACCCTTTGCCCAACGGGGATGTGGCAGGGCAATATCTATTATTTCCTGAATATTACTGATGAACTGATCAAAAAGTAGGCTACTGTTCACATGCGTTTTACTACTATATAGTACAGTAATATAATAATAATTTAGTACTTTCTCCTGTTTTATTGTTGGTTTCCTCTTTTCTGATCATTTGTAATGAGGATAAAAAGACAAAAAAAAAAAACATGCAAATAAGTTCAAACATCAATTCAATATCTATTATTTCATGAATATTATGACATTCAAGAGGGCCGCCCCCTGATGACGTCATAATATACAAATTAGATGAGAATATTTACACCCCACATAAACTTTCGGTCATGCCCAACATTTTTCTAATTTACAGTAGATCTCTATCTTTAAGCCCTTTCAAGCCACAAACTTTTGAAATCTTGATGTCAAAATCCAGCATTTTTCCAAAAAAACCGTGGCGCCTAAAGGGTTACACTGTCAAACTGAGATCTGAATCTGTGGCGGAAGGAAGTAGTTCCACACAAAAGGGTTTTTAAAGACACTCCGTTGTTGTTTTTCATATATATTTACACTCGTGCCGTCAAACTGTTATATAAATGCAAAGAGCCAGTATCGCTCTCGTACTTGAGTGATATTGCATTTATAATTATAAACATACTGTGTTAGTTAATATTAGTTAATGCATGAACTAACGTTAACTAATGGGACCTTGTTGTAAAGGTTTATGAAAGAAAAGCTCAGCGACTATTGCACGAAATGTATAAACCAGAAATTTAGCAAGGAAGTAGATTTATTATAATTATTAATAATTCAGCTATTTTCCATAATATTATTCAAATAGTATTTTTCTATTATTAGATCAAATATTATTTAAAAAAGGATTTTATCCAAAATGTACAGGGTGGTTTGATGGGATATTAAAAGTTATTTTTGGATGCTGGTTATGAACTCAATTGAAGCAGAGCAGGAAAACATAAAGACCGGACCGACCTTGAGGTTTGGGGTCTGCGTCTGATCGACGATAAACCGCATCAGGATGTTGAACTGCTGATCGTAAGGAAAAGAGTCTCTGTGCAAAGCAGGACAGAAAGAAGAGAATCAACCAAAGGAGCGACACAACGACGACTACAGGACAAAACACAGAAATACAGTTCACTGTTGAATGGTTTCTAGTTCAAACTGAGCTCATTTCAGACCTGGTGACGTCGAGGGCCTGCTGGACTTTGGCCTGAACGGACCCCAGAAGATCGGCCCCCATTTTCTTCAACAGCTGCGTGAGCAGAACAAAGAGCCAGTCCTGAAGATCCTCTCGGTGCAACGTGATGAAGTCCACCAGCGTCTCCAGGAACATGCTGAACACCTGACAAACACACACGCATTAGTGTGGCTTCAGCATCTCTGCTCGGTTCACACAGGAATCTGAACTGTGCTTGCATTGCTGCTTCACGTCAGTCTGTTTCCAGCGCAACAGCACTTTCTGTGCGAACCAGAATAAAATATCAATTAATTAAAATGGAAATAAATACAGTTAAAAATTTAATAAATTTAAAATATGTTAAAAAATCATTTTATTTCAGGTAGCTGCCAAAGCAACATTCCACACTTAATTTTTTTTAAGCTGAAATACTAATTAAAAATTAGCATTTTCAGACCTGGTGACGTCGAGGGCCTGCTGGACTTTGGCCTGAACGGACCCCAGAAGATCGGCCCCCATTTTCTTCAACAGCTGCGTGAGCAGAACAAAGAGCCAGTCCTGAAGATCCTCTCGGTGCAACGTGATGAAGTCCACCAGCGTCTCCAGGAACATGCTGAACACCTGACAAACACACACGCATTAGTGTGGCTTCAGCCTCTCTGCTCGGTTCACACAGGAATCTGAACTGTGCTTGCATTGCTGCTTCACGTCAGTCTGTTTCCAGCGCAACAGCACTTTCTGTGCGAACCAGAATAAAATATTAATTAATTAATTAAAATGGAAATAAATACAGTTAAAAATTAAAAATATGTTAAAAAATCATTTTATTTCAGGTAGCTGCCAAAGCAACATTTCGCACTTTATTTTTTTAAGCTGAAATACTAATTAAAAATTAGCATGAAATAATATTATTTTTTAATTTTATTTTTTAACTTAAATAACATTTTTAACTATATAGACTTTTAAAATACACACACACACACACACACACACACATATATATATATATATAGATAGATAGATAGATAGATCCACAATTCAAGAATATGCTATAAATTGAAGCATATATGTATATATTCAAATATTAAAAACACACACATACATACACATAACAATATATTTAATTTTTAATTATTATATGTATTATATATTTTTAAAATGGTAGGCAATTACTGCATAAGCTTAAAACATCTGAAAATGTCGTCTTTTGTCCAGGCTATGCATCTGGTGTACCGCGCCCTGGAAAAGGAGCCTGTGCCCTCAGTCCTGCCCTCCTCTCTCATCCCTCCATCCAATATTTCAATTCAACTTTACCTTTTATATATGACAAAATATATAAAAATATACAAATATATAACAGAATATAATTGTATTGTGCAAGTAGAACTTTAAATATAACTTTATTAATATAATATTATTTATTTCAGCTAGCTGACAAGGCAATATTTCTCATTAAGTTTAATGTGAACAAAAAATTTATTAAAAACTATATAGACATAAAAAAAAATTTAATTACTAAATTAAAAATAAGCATGAAATAATAATATTTTTATTTAAATTTTTTACATTAAATAAAATGTTAAACTACATAGACTTTTAAAACACACACACACACATATATTACTATTATTATTATTATTTATATTTAAATTCAACTTATTACATAAATTAAAAACATGACAATATATATATATAAATATAATATAATATAATATTTTATAAGTATAACTTTA
>NW_015505822.1:351624-362510 GCF_001515645.1 Sinocyclocheilus grahami
TATAATAGAATATAATTGTATTATGCAAGTAGAACTTTAAATATAACTTTATTAATATAATATAATTTATTTCAGCTAGCTGACAAGGCAATATTTCTCATTTAGTTTAATGTGAACAAAAAATTATAAAAAAAATTACTAAATTAAAGATAAGCATGAAATAATAATATTTTTATTTAAATTTTTTACATTAAATAAAATGTTAAACTACATAGACTTTTAAAACACACACACACATATTACTATTATTATTATTATTTATATTTAAATTCAACTTATTACATAAATTAAAAACATGACAATATATATATATAAATATAATATAATATAATATTTTATAAGTATAACTTTACTTATAACTTATTTATATAAGTTTATATTATACTTATATTATACTTATTTATATTTACTTTAACTTATTAATTAAATATTATTTATTTCAGCTAGCTGACAAAGCAATATTTCTCATTTAGCTTAATGTGATGTGATTAAAATAGCTAAAACTGAACTAAACATTAATAAAAACTATATAGACATTCAAAATAAAAAAACAAAAATGACAGTAACACAACAACATTTCTAAAAACTTGAACCAAAATTAAAACAAAATAAAAAACTAAGAATAAAAAAAATGTAATTAAAAAAACTGAAAATACAAAAATGAAAACTAATTAATAATATTTCAAAAACTATAATAGAATCTCAAAGGTACTAAAACAACACCAGTGTGAACAGCTCCCAAGTTTTTCAAATGTATTTATGATATTTGTTTACAAGATTTCCAGGTTTGAATCACTTACTCTCTGAAGCATCGGCCCAAAGCAACACCAGAACAGAAAACAGAACAGAAGTCATCAGCATTAGAAGCCAAAAGAAACAAACATTATTTAAAGAAACTGTGAATGAATGAAGATGATGAAAGGTCACCTTGCTGTGAGGATCTGCAAACATCCGGGTGAAGATCTCACACAGTCTCTTCAGCTCCACGCGACTGAAACACAGACACGCTCACGTCATGACATCTGCGTTTTTATTATACTTTTTATTTTAATATACTAGCACAAAACACAACCAAATTGACTAAATTAAGAAGGTGCACCAATATAGAGATTTTGGCAGATATTAGTGAATTATAATTTTTTTTATAAAAAAATGTTTTTTAATTAAAAATTATTTATATTATTTATACATATTTATTTATTATCTTATTGTCAGTGTTTGTGTGTGTGTGAGAGAGAGAGAGAGAGTGTGTGTGTGTGTGTGTGTGTGTGTGTGTGTGTGTATTATCAAACTAAATTAAGAAAATACACATTTATATAGATTTTGGCTGATATTAGTAATGTAGGGTTTAATAAAATTACTTTAATAAAGTAAATATTTATGAATTTCAAACTAAATTAAGAAGGTGTACTGTTTTTATAATAAATTTCTAATATCTGCAAAAATATCAGAACAAAATATATATAACTTGAATTAAGAAATTAAACAAGGTAACGGTGAAGGGCAAGCAAGCTACTGCCAAACCAACAGGGGCAGGTTTATGCAGGAAGCACAGCTTTTCCAAATGTAAACATATAAAATGAATAAATAATAATAATTAATAATTTTTTTTTCACAAATTCTGTGTTGTGTATTTTCTGGTAATCCAATGAACATGCAGAACACTCATATTTAAATCGTCTTTTTGCAGTTTAATATTCACAGACACAGTCTATATATATGTACTGACCTGTTTTTGATTTATTTATCAAAAATAAGACAAATTCCATGAAATTCCTCGTTATAGGCCTACAGTAAATTCAGTTTTTTTATGACTAGATTCCATGATTCCATCCATGTTTTCTGCATCGCGGAAATCATAGGGCCCTACTAATGTAGCAAATGAATATGATAAGCTCATTGTGAGAGTAAAAGACGGAGACATTGTTTATTGAATCTCTCCAACTAGGTGACAACGTAGCGTTAAATCACCATGCAACAGACTCAAGCCACCACCGCACTGCCGTCTATTGGACTGCAGAAAGTAACTTTTCAATCTGCTACGTTACTGACTGTACTGACAAACTGTGCTGACACCGTGTCTGCGCCGCAACAGGACGCGACAAAGCGACCGTTGAAAATAATTTGAACTTTGTGTCAGCACGTCATAAATAGAACGAGGCATCAGTTTACTGCATCCAGTGTAGACAACATCACTGATTATAATGGGTTCTATTGTACACCGGACGCGAGCAGCGCGGCGCGACAAAATACAATAGAAATATTGTATTTTTGTGTAGGGTTTAATAAAATTACTTTAATAAAGTAAATATTTATGAATTTCAAACTAAATTAAGAAGGTGTACTGTTTTTATAATAAATTTCTAATATCTGCAAAAATATCTATATCAGTACACCTTTGATTACCTTCTTAATTTTCAAGATTCAAGATTCAAGATTTTTATTTGTCATATAACCATGTATGTGACTAATAAAAATCTTGAATCTTGAAGATTAAGAAGGTGTACTGATATAGATATTTTTGCAGATATTAGAAATTAATTTTATTATTTAATTTTTGGACATTTAGTAATGTATATTTTAATAAAAATGTGTAGTAAAATTAAAACAATGTATATTTATAAAATTGAAATTATCAAACTAAATAACTAGAAAGGTGCACAGATATAGACATTTGGGCTGATGTTGTTAATTTTTTTTAAATAAAATTATTTTCGCGCCACGCAATGTGATGTGACCGATGTGATAAGCATGAGTTCTGGGCCAAGACGCGGCCGGTATAAACACCAGCACTGACTGAGTGGCCACGATCAGCTCCGGTGGCCGTAACACAGGCTTTAATGCGCCACAGACACGTGCCGTGATGCGCAGATCAGCTCTAGTCTCTAACGTCACTGAATCTGCTGTTAAAAATGGACCATCCATTCATCATATCATCATGCAAAACTAAGAATTAGAATCATTGTAATGTGGCGACCAAATATAGGTGCAGGTGGGTGGATTATTTGAAGCAGCAGACTAGGGTGAAGTTTGAGCTCATGCGCGCATCTACACTACACTGACCTGGGAAAAAAATATTCTGGACAGATATTAGTCATTTATGTTTTAAATAAAATGTATTTATTAAAATGAAAATATTTAAATAAAAATATATCCTTTTTTTTATTCGTAGTAACCAGTGTAGTTGATGCCAAATGTACCTGAGGGCTCTTAAGAATTTATTTTTTCATAAAAAAATTTTATAAAATTAAAACAATATATATTTGAGTTGTGGTGTGTTTAAACATTTTGGTAAAAACTCAATAAAGCAAAACTAAGAATTAGAATCATTGTAATGTGGCGACCAAATATAGGTGCAGGTGGGTGGATTATTTGAAGCAGCAGACTAGGGTGAAGTTTGAGCTCATGCGCGCATCTACACTACACTGACCTGGGTCGCCAGTAGCAAACAATGGAGCGTGCTCTGCTGGACAAACTAAGTAATTACACCATTCAGAAGCATTTAATCTGCGTTATATGTTCTGTAAAAAAATTATTCATATCGACAGCATATTCACCGATACCGATATATCGGCGACCGGCTCATATCGGCCGATAATATTGGCTAAACGAATTATCGGTCGGGCAAGATATGTTATACAAAAAAACAATATATATTTAAAAATTGAAATAATCAAACTGAATAATTAAGAAATTGCACAGATATAGAGATGTAGACGGATATTAGTAATTCATATTTAAAATAAAATTATTATATAAAATAATGTAGTTGATGCCAAATGTACCTGAGGACTCTTAGGAATTAATTTATTCATAATTTTTTTTTATAAAATTAAAACAATATATATTAATAAAATGTAAATTATCAAACCAATCAATTAAGAAGGTGCACAGATATTAGTAATTTAATTTTCTTAAAATTATTTTAATACTATTTGTATATATATATATATATATAATTATTATTAATAATTTAAAAATACAATTTAATAAAATATTGTATATAGACATATAGCATTACAATTATTATTATTATTATTATTATTATTATTATTAAAATATTATATATAAACATTTATATTTATTTTCTTTAAAAAATGTAATGCTATATATATATTTATATAATTAATTATTATTATTAATTTAAAAATAAATTATATATATATATTATTAATAATAATTAAAAATATATTATTATTAATTATTATTAATCATTTAAAAATACAATTTAATGAAATATTATATATAAACATATGTAACATTACAATAATTTTTTTATAAAATATTATATGTGAATATTTTTAACATTATTATATATTATTATTATTATTATTATTATTTAATAGCCAGTGTAGTTGCTGGTGCCTGTACCTGAGGACTCTTTGGCTCTTCAGGAGGCTCTGGAGTCCCAGCAGCCCCTCTTTCCTCTCGGACCAGTTGGAGCTGGCGCAGTGGTTCAGGATCTCGGCCATGTCCTCCGTCTGACGCAGGTGCTGCGGGGCGATGCCGTTACGGGAGCTAAAGGAGCGTTCGGAGCAGGCACTGGATGCATCGCTGTTGGCGTCGTCATCCGAGTACATGCCGGGAGATTCATAGCGCCGGCGCATCGGTCTTTGCTACAGCACAGAGACACGAGTTACATAAACCACACACACATTTGTCAAATATTACGCAGACTACGCCACCATGCATGCAACTAACATCTAAAGGAACTAACACAGATTTGACAGAAAAGAGACATGCAAAGGATTTATGCTCATGGATGTTTTTGAACAATTGCATGCATGTGAATGTAAGTTAATCACACGGCCAGGGAAAACTACTCAAAATCAAAAGAAATAAGTAAAAACATACACTACCATTTACAAGTTTGGGGTCAGTAAAGAAATGAATACTTTTAGCCAGCAAATACTCATTAAATTGATCAAGAGTGACAGTAAAGACATTTATAATGTTTCAAAAGATTTCTATTTTAAATAAATGCTGTTATTTTGAACTTTCTATTCATCTGTGAATCCTGAAAAATAAAAATTTACCACAAAAATATTGGGCAGCACAACTGCTTTTAACATTGATAATAATCAGAAATGTTTCTTGAGCAGCAAATATTATACTGATTTCTGAAGATCATGTGACACTGAAGACTGGAGTAATGATGCTGGAAATTCAGCTTTAAATTAATTTAAAAAACTACATTTTATAATATATTCACATAGATAACAGCTATTCTAAATTGTAAAAAATATTTCACAATTTTTGCTGTATTTTTGATCAAATAAATGCAGTCTTAAAGCTGCAGTCTGTAAGTTTAGCCTCTTTGTCGCCGTCTCTGTTTGAAACCTGCAATTGCAGTTATTTGCTGAATGATCTTCTTTACGTGGGTTGTGCATCGGCACGGCTCCTCAAAAAAAGTAAATCGGCTCACGTCCAAAAAAAACCCGCAAAGACCAACAGAAGAGATAGTTTTGAACACTGACTGGTTATGTAATTGCTCAATAATTGATTTTGGATCATTTTTAACCAAAAAAAAAAGTTAGCTTTAACACTAGAACCGCCACGGGGGAAGTTTTAACCGTGGCTGTTTTTCAAATGTACGTAACAGATTTAAAATAAAACATTCACGTCTCCCAGTCATTGACTTTTACTAAAATTATGTAATTTACAATCCAATGTTGTTAAAAATTATTTCAATAAAACCAGATCAAAAAAACGGGGTATTTATACCTATAAGCGCCAGCGGGTCAAATTTACCCGCTATATAATGCATGTCATTTTCTTGTCGCTTATGTTTTAACATTGTATATTTCTAGGCAACGCCTTTCACTCACTGATTTAGCAGTTATCAGTTTCATAAATAAAGTCAAAATGACAAAAAAAAGGCGATCTATGGAAGGTAGGTATTAGAAACACTAAATGCATGAGTGATGGAGAGTCTGATGGTAAGTTATGCGTCCTGGGTCGGCTCAGCATCTGATCCAGATATCATATTTACATGTTTTAGCCTCACGTTACTCTAATTGGTCAAACTTTGGTTTAATTATTTAATTTTTGTCTTGCCATGTCGTTTCTCCTTCGCTACTGTGTTGCTTTTCTAGTCTGTCCGTTTCCTGAAGCAAAGAAAATCTGATCTATGATGTGATGAATAAAACCATTTTTGATTACCCAAAGTTCAATGGAGTTGCTCTCTTATTCAAATTATAAATGATATAACTAAACAAATTAATAAATATTTAGGTGAAGCTGCGCGCTTGAATTTGTCATTGCATCTTCATATGCAGTGTGGTGAATTATTATTGCTCATTATTGTCTATAGGCTGTTTTAGTCATTCATATCATGGGCTATCTTAATATATTGATTAATGACATTGTATTATAATATTACACCACTCAAATATTTAGGCTACTACCTTCTAATTTCCGTTTTTTAGCTTAGGCTACTGACCGTTATGGATTAGTGTAGCCTGCATTAAAAGTCTTGAAGATAAAACAACAGGATAAACATATAGTTGATGACTAGACATAATCATTTCATGGCTCTAGACACATCTTTGTGAAGACAGTGGCATAATACAGTGAAATAATATGTTCTTTAGCTATATAAATACAGTTGTCATGTGCGTGGGTAAAATTTACCCGCTGGCGCTTTTAAGTATGCAGCGACCTCTGGCGGTTCTAGTGTTAAGGAGCAGAAGAGACTTCTTTCAAAAATATTAAAAAATCTTACCGATCCCAAACTTTTGACCGTTAGTGAAAATATTTTTCTCTGAGAAAATGAAGGCTATTTTTTAGGACCGTTATGACTTCTTTGCATTATGACGTTTTCATCTTTTATTATACATTTGTATGAAATGCCACAGGCATGATTGAATCATTAAAGAAACTACAAATCTAGTTGATGACTAGACATAATCATTTCATGGCTCTAGACACATCTTTGTGAAGACAGTGGCATAATACAGTGAAATAATATGTTCTTTAGCTATATAAATACAGTTGTCATGTGCGTGGGTAAAATTTACCCGCTGGCGCTTTTAAGTATGCAGCGACCTCTGGCGGTTCTAGTGTTAAGGAGCAGAAGAGACTTCTTTCAAAAATATTAAAAAATCTTACCGATCCCAAACTTTTGACCGTTAGTGAAAATATTTTTCTCTGAGAAAATGAAGGCTATTTTTTAGGACCGTTATGACTTCTTTGCATTGTGACGTTTTCATCTTTTATTATACATTTGTATGAAATGCCACAGGCATGATTGAATCATTAAAGAAACTACAAATGAAATGAAATGATGATGAACATTTTGAGAGCAGAATGCACACAATCAGGTGTCCATAAATCTACTACCTTATTCCTGGAGTCTCCTAAAAGCTGAAGGGTTTCCAGACAAACGCAGAGGGAAAGTAAAGACAAACACATCAGGAATATGCTGACAGATGACACAGACAGACTGGAGATTGAGGACGTGATTCTCACCAGAGCGTCTGCCACGGCCGCCTCCACCTCCGTGCCCGTGTTCAGGATCCGCATGGCGTTTACAGACGCCGAGATCCGCGCTTGATGGATGAGACCGAACCGATCTGACAGAGACGGAGAGAGAGATTAATAACATAACATGCAACATCAATGTCAAGTAAAACTAAACACAGTCACTGCATGCTTTTCATTCATCAGCATCACAGCACACAACCACAAAGATTGATTTGACTGAAAATAATGCTAACTAAATTCTGCATGTAAGAAAACAAATCAAGAAATGACAGAAAACTGATGAAACAACATCAGTCAAAACAACAGCAGAACTTTCAAAATTAAACACAAATATGCAACGGAGCCCAACAGTCTGAAATAATGCTGAAAATGTATGATTCAGATCTAATTCAAATGATTAATTATTCAAACCTGGAAATAAAAAGCACAGAAATAAACAAAGTTTTAGGATTTTGAACGAATGCATGAATTACATAAATAAATGAAAACCATTACAAAAAATATGCATAAATATTAAAATATAAATATTAAGCTAAAACTAAAAACATTTTCGTTACTTAAAAAAAATCATTATCTGAAATAAAATGAAATATAGAAAAACGTATTTTATTTCAGCTAAAAAATTTTTTGTTTTCAATTAGCTTAACGTGATTAACTACATTTAAAACTGAATAAAAATTCATAAAAACTATGTGAGTAAAAAAATAAAACTAATAAAAATGACAAAAACACATTACAAAATTATTAAAATGTTAACTAAAATGAAAATATAAGAACATAAAATAATTTTAAAAATTAATAAAAACTGATATTGATCTGCATATGAATATCATCAGAAGGCTGAAATAATAAATACATGTTGTCAAATGCATGTAATTTAATAATGTAATTTTTAATAAATTAAATTAGAAAAATACAAAATATAATTTATTACACTTTTGGTCCCCACTGTATATTAAAATTATATGATTATTGATATTTTTTCACACAAATAAAAACTTCACATAATATTCCACTAAAAATAAATTAAATTAAATAAAAATAAAACAAAATTAAATTAAACAAACAAAGAAAGCACAAAAATATAGCAAGCATAAATGAAACAAAAAGTTACGAAGGTGCAAAACAAGCGTCTAGTTCACATCCAGGGAAACTGAGCTGGTTTGATTCAGTGTTAAAGCTTCATTAATGAATGTAGAGCTGGTCTCTGGTGCCACCGTGTGTTTGAGCTCATCACACAGGAGTCTAAATCAGCTGAAACTCGCTCTAAACCTGGATGTGACTGATATATACACCTCTGAACAGGTTCAGCATGAGCCCTGTTAAAAACACTGATGATCTAGATTCTGGTGCCGTGACCCGGACTCGTGCAATCACCTGTCTGCAGGACGCCAGCGGCCGTCAGAGCGCTGGTGGAGCGCGAGTGTCTGTGGGATGCTGGGAAGGATCAGGTCACACACATTTCAGAAACAAAACCTTATTTTTCTGGTGACACGTGACAGTTTTAGCTTTTTTTTTAGCTTACTAACTAAAAAGTTTGCTTTTTTAGCTTCCTAACTTTTTTATCTTACGAACACACTCACAAACACAGTGAAAGGAAGAGAAGTTATAGGAAAGGAAATATATTAAATCAACTGGTCAGATTTTAGACTTTGAGGAAGGACTGGATGACATGTTTGCATTGATTTAGCTAGCAATATTAAATTAGACAACACTGTGAATATAGCAACAATTTTAATAGGCTTTTAAATTGGCCATCAAGTTCAAAGTGTTCATGAAGTCTCTATGTCATAGTTTTCTTATGTATTAAGATGCAGTAAATATATATATGTAGATGATATAATGCTGTTGTTTTATGTGTTGTTATATTGGTGCATTAAAATCAAAATTATCAAATATTCTAATACTATTTCAGAACAAATGCATAAATAATAACCAGGTTTATTATATTTCACTAAACCTAAAACTAAAACCATAAAAACATTTTTGTTACTTGAAATAAATGTTAACTGAAATACAATATCATAAAATAAAACAAAAATTCTAATTTGTCATTTTATTAATAATAATAATTCAATTCAACTTCCCTTTCAAGAAGATTATAAAAATAGGAAAAAATATGTAAAATATATAAATAACAATATTAACATGATATACAGAATTATTATGACTATTATTTATATTCAAATTCACCTTTTAAGAAAATCATTAAAATGAAAAAATACATACAAATAATATAATGTAATATAATATAATATCATTTTATTTCAGCTAGCTGACAAGGCAAGCATTCTTATTGAGCTAAACTTGATGTATTAAAATAACGAAAATGTAACTAAAAATTTATAACTATACAGATATTTAAAAAACTAAGAAATATGACAAAAACACACAACAAAATGACTAAAACTTAAACTAGAATTAAAATGCAAATGGAAAATTAAAAAAACTAATTAAAACTATAATAGTATCTCAGCGATGCTAAAATAACACTGATACTGACCTGTATATGAAAATATCATAAAAAGGCTGAAAAATATTAGCATATATTTTTGTCATATCATTCAGCCCTAGTTTCATGGGAAATTAAAGGTGAAAGAGAAACATTTAGATCCAAACTCCTAAAGCCAAACCCATTCAGATAAGTGAAGTGTGAGTAAAGACATGCGCAGGAGTCTGGTCTGGTCTGGTTTTGGGCTCTTACCCAGCGGACTGAACCCTCGAGCCGGACTGGTGTCTCTGCTACTCTCCCGACTGGTGTCACGACTACAGCCCTGACTCATGCTGGGCCGCGGGATACGACTGGCCCGCACTGACACACACACACGCACACACACACACACACAGACGCACACACACAGATGCGTGCACACACAGACACGCGCGCACACACACACACACACAGATACTCACACACACACAAAGACGCGCACACACACACACGCACACACACACACACACACACACACACACACACACACACACACACACACACACACACACACACACACAGTCAGCAGCACAGGACAGAGGAAAGATGTGCAGGGAGAATGAGACCGTGAGGAAGATTCGACAGCAGTGATATTAACAGATCAGATGGTGAAGTGCAGGTTAAAATATGACATTACATATGATATTAAAATTCAATGTCCCCTTTCAAAACAATCACAAAAATACTGTATAAAATATACAAATAACTATAACATATAATAATTATTATTATTAACTTCCCCTTTCAAGAAAATCATAAAATGACAAAACACATATATATATATACAAATATTATAATAATAACAACAATAATAATAATAATACTCTTAATACCCTTTCACAAAATCATAAAATAATAACAAATATATATATACAGTGGGTACGGAAAGTATTCAGACCCCCTTAAATTT
>NW_015505822.1:362589-364370 GCF_001515645.1 Sinocyclocheilus grahami
ACTTGTTGGGTCTTTCCCAAAAAGACTCATGGCTGTATTAGATCAAAAGGGTGCTTCTACTAAATACTGAGCAAAGGGTCTGAATACTTAGGACCATGTGATATTTCAGTTTTTCTTTTTTAATAAATCTGCAAAAATTCAACAATTCTGTGTTTTTCTGTCAATATGGGGTGCTGTGTGTACATTAATGAGGAAAAAAAAATAACTTAAATGATTTTAGCAAATGGCTGCAATATAACAAAGAGTGAAAAATTTAAGGGGGTCTGAATACTTTCCGTACCCACTGTATATATATATATATATACTACTAATGTTATTGTATGTTTGTATATATATATATATATAAATTATATATAATAACATTAGTAGTAGTAGTACTAGTGAACCTGTAATCTGTAAAATTATTTTAAATGAACAAACTAATTAGAAAAACATTCAAATCAACCAATCATATTGAGCAATAGAGAAAAGAACAAGAACCAAATAACATTATTATTATTATTATTTAAACTCAACTTTCCCTTTCAGGAAATTCATAAAATAACGTACATAAACATAAAATGTATAAAAATATAGAAATAATCTTTTAAATTATTTTAAATGAACAAACAAAACTTTGACCAAAAAACTCAACCAAACATAATGAACAACAGAGAAAAGAACAACAGTCCAAATAAACACACACACATTAGAAAAAAAATCACAAACAGTTACATGTTTCATCAGTGTTTGCAGGCCAGAAAATATTAAAGAAGAGAGCGGTCTAGATCCAGACAAACTATCAGCCTGCAGTGAATGAAGCTCATATCAGGACAACAACATGAAGACAAACAACCAGAGGAGCTGCAGCTGGATTCTGAGACATTTCGACCGGATCACATGAACGTGAGTGACGTGCAGCGCTGCTCACACGGATCACACAGCAAAGCCTTTTGACATAACGAAATAAATAAACGGCAAGCGCTAATTTCTCATAAAATCAAATTCATATCAAGCACATCAAGGTCAGCTCAGCAGAGCCATTTGGGTCCTACGGTTAGCTACGGTTCACTGTTGCTCCGGTCAGAAGAGAGCGGCGCGCGGACAGATGAAACTTTCAGTGAGAGAAAAACAATGGCATTCTCAAAAATTAGAAAAGTTGACGGGTCCTTAAAAAGACTAAAATTTAAGGCCATAAAAACTCTTGTTACAAGGAGGTCTTAAATTTGGGGCTGGAAAGACAAAGAATTGCGATATGGCTTAAAGGGATAGTTCACTCAAAAATTAAAATTAGCCCATGATTTACTCACCCTCAAGGCATCCCCGGTGTGTACGACTTCCTTCTTTCAGACGAATCCAATCGGAGTTACATTTAAAAAAATATCCTGGCTCTTCCAAGCTTTATAATGGAAGTGAATGGGTTTTATTTTTTTAATAGTCCAAAGGAAGACCAATAAAGCGCATCCATCCATCATAAAAAATGCCTCACATGGCTCCGGGGGGTAAATAAAGGCCTCCTGAAGCGAATCGATGCGTTTTTGTTAGACAAATATCCATATTTAAAACTTTATAAACCGTAATCTAGCTTCCGCTAACAGTCGTATGCACTAAAACAAAAATAATGTCTATTACTCCCTCTTTTAAGTTTTTCTGTAAAGAACGTAAAATATTTTATGACTCATTGATTTCAATCACTAGGAACAAGAAATGTATAAAAACGTCTCTCATATTAAAAAATGTTATTTGTAAAATGTAATGTTTTACCCTCCATGATGTATAGCTGTTATATGTATCCCCCATTT
>NW_015505822.1:371159-374398 GCF_001515645.1 Sinocyclocheilus grahami
TGTGCTTTGCCACAATTCTGTCTCTGAGCTCTTCAGGCAGTTCCTTTGATCTCATGATTCTCATTTGCTCTGACATGCACTGTGAGCTGTAAGGTCTTGTATAGACAGGTGTGTGGCTTTCCTAATCAAGTCCAGTCAGTATAATCAAACACAGCTGGACTCAACTTAAGGTGTAGAACCATCTCAAGGCTGATCAGAAGAAATGGACAGCCCCTGAGTTAAATATATGAGTGTCACAGCAAAGGGTCTGAATACTTAGGACCATGTGATATTTCAGTTTTTCTTTTTTAATAAATCTGCAAAAATGTCAACAATTCTGTGTTTTTCTGTCAATATGGGGTGCTGTGTGTACATTAATGAGGAAAAAAAAATAACTTAAATGATTTTAGCAAATGGCTGCAATATAACAAAGAGTGAAAAATTTAAGGGGGTCTGAATACTTTCCGTACCCACTGTATATATATATATATATACTACTAATGTTATTGTATGTTTGTATATATATATATATATAAATTATATATAATAACATTAGTAGTAGTAGTACTAGTGAACCTGTAATCTGTAAAATTATTTTAAATGAACAAACTAATTAGAAAAACATTCAAATCAACCAATCATATTGAGCAATAGAGAAAAGAACAAGAACCAAATAACATTATTATTATTATTATTTAAACTCAACTTTCCCTTTCAGGAAATTCATAAAATAACGTACATAAACATAAAATGTATAAAAATATAGAAATAATCTTTTAAATTATTTTAAATGAACAAACAAAACTTTGACCAAAAAACTCAACCAAACATAATGAACAACAGAGAAAAGAACAACAGTCCAAATAAACACACACACATTAGAAAAAAAATCACAAACAGTTACATGTTTCATCAGTGTTTGCAGGCCAGAAAATATTAAAGAAGAGAGCGGTCTAGATCCAGACAAACTATCAGCCTGCAGTGAATGAAGCTCATATCAGGACAACAACATGAAGACAAACAACCAGAGGAGCTGCAGCTGGATTCTGAGACATTTCGACCGGATCACATGAACGTGAGTGACGTGCAGCGCTGCTCACACGGATCACACAGCAAAGCCTTTTGACATAACGAAATAAATAAACGGCAAGCGCTAATTTCTCATAAAATCAAATTCATATCAAGCACATCAAGGTCAGCTCAGCAGAGCCATTTGGGTCCTACGGTTAGCTACGGTTCACTGTTGCTCCGGTCAGAAGAGAGCGGCGCGCGGACAGATGAAACTTTCAGTGAGAGAAAAACAATGGCATTCTCAAAAATTAGAAAAGTTGACGGGTCCTTAAAAAGACTAAAATTTAAGGCCATAAAAACTCTTGTTACAAGGAGGTCTTAAATTTGGGGCTGGAAAGACAAAGAATTGCGATATGGCTTAAAGGGATAGTTCACTCAAAAATTAAAATTAGCCCATGATTTACTCACCCTCAAGGCATCCCCGGTGTGTACGACTTCCTTCTTTCAGACGAATCCAATCGGAGTTACATTTAAAAAAATATCCTGGCTCTTCCAAGCTTTATAATGGAAGTGAATGGGTTTTATTTTTTTAATAGTCCAAAGGAAGACCAATAAAGCGCATCCATCCATCATAAAAAATGCCTCACATGGCTCCGGGGGGTAAATAAAGGCCTCCTGAAGCGAATCGATGCGTTTTTGTTAGACAAATATCCATATTTAAAACTTTATAAACCGTAATCTAGCTTCCGCTAACAGTCGTATGCACTAAAACAAAAATAATGTCTATTACTCCCTCTTTTAAGTTTTTCTGTAAAGAACGTAAAATATTTTATGACTCATTGATTTCAATCACTAGGAACAAGAAATGTATAAAAACGTCTCTCATATTAAAAAAAATGTTATTTGTAAATAGGTGTTTTAACCAAATGTATATTTGTTATATGTATCCCCCATTTTTATTTGTGTTCTGTTTGACGTTAAGTATCTCTGTATGTTTGTTTTTGAAAGAGAAAAAAAATAAAACATTTAATAAAACATTTTTTTCAAAAAGTCGTACGCGCGTTCATTCCAGCGGAGGATGAAGGACGTAGCGTAAGATCCGGTGAGAAATGGAGAGAGCAAAACAAAAAACTGGTCAAGAATTAGAAGTACAAAACGAAGAAAACGTCGGAGGATTTCGATATAAGCCGAGAGGAGACTGGTTTTTCTTTGCTAAAGTAAGGAAACTTTGCTTCCTTTGCTCCTGTAAACAAACGTGGGTTCTCGCGAGACTAGCATATTCTCACCGGAGCTTACGCTACGCTTACGTCATCCGCTGGACAGTTAGCAGAAGCTAGAGATTACGGTCTATAAAGTTTTAAATATGGATATGTTTCTTACACAAATGCATTGATTCACAACAGGAGTCCTTTAGTCACCCCCTGGAGCCATGTGAGGCACTTTTTATGATGGATGGACGCTCTTTATTGCACTTCTTTTGGACTATTGAAAAATAACACCCATTCACTGCCACTATAAAGCTTGGAAGAGCCAGGACATTTTTTAATATAACTCCGATTGGATTCGTCTGAAAGAAGGAAGTCATACACACCGAGGGTGCCTTGAGGGTGAATAAATCATGGGCTAATTATAATTTGTTTTATTTATTCAATGTGACGATTAAACTTAAAAAGGCTGTGATTTCATTGAATACGTATGAGCGCTGCATGTTTCAAAGTCAGCTGCTGCGCTGCTTTGTCTACCACGGTTACCGGGGAAACCGCTGTATTTCTGCCGTTCCGAAAGCGCCACCTGCTGGCTGAGAATGAATCTGCATTTTTAGTAAACCCGTCTGCTGTTTTTGTTCAGACCACTGTGATCGACAAGAAGGTAATACATTATAAAAAATTAAACAATTAAGACAGGGAACAATACGTTCCATACGTAACCGAGACGTTTTCAGTGTTCAATACTCAACATTACCATTTGTAATTGGCCCAAATCGGATGTGTTTTTGCTATGTATATGAATGCAACAAGATCCAGATAAAAATGCAATAGGGTGCCAGTGTAAATGTGGCTTTAAAGCTCCAGTTTTGTTCATTTTCTCCCTCTTCAACGCAACAGTTTCACTATTTGAAGCTTGAATTTAAAACATTTCATGAGCATCGCGACATGTTTCTTACAGCCGTTTCTATGCAGTATGAACAGTGTTACGTTGCATTGGATGAGAAGGTGAACAGATGTAAATGTCTCACCGTCTCGTGCGCG
>NW_015505822.1:379869-386897 GCF_001515645.1 Sinocyclocheilus grahami
TGTGCTTTGCCACAATTCTGTCTCTGAGCTCTTCAGGCAGTTCCTTTGATCTCATGATTCTCATTTGCTCTGACATGCACTGTGAGCTGTAAGGTCTTGTATAGACAGGTGTGTGGCTTTCCTAATCAAGTCCAGTCAGTATAATCAAACACAGCTGGACTCAACTTAAGGTGTAGAACCATCTCAAGGCTGATCAGAAGAAATGGACAGCCCCTGAGTTAAATATATGAGTGTCACAGCAAAGGGTCTGAATACTTAGGACCATGTGATATTTCAGTTTTTCTTTTTTAATAAATCTGCAAAAATGTCAACAATTCTGTGTTTTTCTGTCAATATGGGGTGCTGTGTGTACATTAATGAGGAAAAAAAAATAACTTAAATGATTTTAGCAAATGGCTGCAATATAACAAAGAGTGAAAAATTTAAGGGGGTCTGAATACTTTCCGTACCCACTGTATATATATATATATACTACTAATGTTATTGTATGTTTGTATATATATATATATATAAATTATATATAATAACATTAGTAGTAGTAGTACTAGTGAACCTGTAATCTGTAAAATTATTTTAAATGAACAAACTAATTAGAAAAACATTCAAATCAACCAATCATATTGAGCAATAGAGAAAAGAACAAGAACCAAATAACATTATTATTATTATTATTTAAACTCAACTTTCCCTTTCAGGAAATTCATAAAATAACGTACATAAACATAAAATGTATAAAAATATAGAAATAATCTTTTAAATTATTTTAAATGAACAAACAAAACTTTGACCAAAAAACTCAACCAAACATAATGAACAACAGAGAAAAGAACAACAGTCCAAATAAACACACACACATTAGAAAAAAAATCACAAACAGTTACATGTTTCATCAGTGTTTGCAGGCCAGAAAATATTAAAGAAGAGAGCGGTCTAGATCCAGACAAACTATCAGCCTGCAGTGAATGAAGCTCATATCAGGACAACAACATGAAGACAAACAACCAGAGGAGCTGCAGCTGGATTCTGAGACATTTCGACCGGATCACATGAACGTGAGTGACGTGCAGCGCTGCTCACACGGATCACACAGCAAAGCCTTTTGACATAAATAAATAAATAAACGGCAAGCGCTAATTTCTCATAAAATCAAATTCATATCAAGCACATCAAGGTCAGCTCAGCATGGGTCCTACGGTCCTACGGTTAGCTACGGTTCACTGTTGCTCCGGTCAGAAGAGAGCGGCGCGCGGACAGATGAAACTTTCAGTGAGAGAAAAACAATGGCATTCTCAAAAATTAGAAAAGTTGACGGGTCCTTAAAAAGACTAAAATTTAAGGCCATAAAAACTCTTGTTACAAGGAGGTCTTAAATTTGGGGCTGGAAAGACAAAGAATTGCGATATGGCTTAAAGGGATAGTTCACTCAAAAATTAAAATTAGCCCATGATTTACTCACCCTCAAGGCATCCCCGGTGTGTACGACTTCCTTCTTTCAGACGAATCCAATCGGAGTTACATTTAAAAAAATATCCTGGCTCTTCCAAGCTTTATAATGGAAGTGAATGGGTTTTATTTTTTTAATAGTCCAAAGGAAGACCAATAAAGCGCATCCATCCATCATAAAAAATGCCTCACATGGCTCCGGGGGGTGAATAAAGGCCTCCTGAAGCGAATCAATGCGTTTTTGTTAGACAAATATCCATATTTAAAACTTTATAAACCGTAATCTAGCTTCCGCTAACAGTCGTATGCACTAAAACAAAAATAATGTCTATTACTCCCTCTTTTAAGTTTTTCTGTAAAGAACGTAAAATATTTTATGACTCATTGATTTCAATCACTAGGAACAAGAAATGTATAAAAACGTCTCTCATATTAAAAAAAATGTTATTTGTAAATAGGTGTTTTAACCAAATGTATATTTGTTATATGTATCCCCCATTTTTATTTGTGTTCTGTTTGACGTTAAGTATCTCTGTATGTTTGTTTTTGAAAGAGAAAAAAAATAAAACATTTAATAAAACATTTTTTTCAAAAAGTCGTACGCGCGTTCATTCCAGCGGAGGATGAAGGACGTAGCGTAAGATCCGGTGAGAAATGGAGAGAGCAAAACAAAAAACTGGTCAAGAATTAGAAGTACAAAACGAAGAAAACGTCGGAGGATTTCGATATAAGCCGAGAGGAGACTGGTTTTTCTTTGCTAAAGTAAGGAAACTTTGCTTCCTTTGCTCCTGTAAACAAACGTGGGTTCTCGCGAGACTAGCATATTCTCACCGGAACTTACGCTACGCTTACGTCATCCGCTGGACAGTTAGCAGAAGCTAGAGATTACGGTCTATAAAGTTTTAAATATGGATATGTTTCTTACACAAATGCATTGATTCACAACAGGAGTCCTTTAGTCACCCCCTGGAGCCATGTGAGGCACTTTTTATGATGGATGGACGCTCTTTATTGCACTTCTTTTGGACTATTGAAAAATAACACCCATTCACTGCCACTATAAAGCTTGGAAGAGCCAGGACATTTTTTAATATAACTCCGATTGGATTCGTCTGAAAGAAGGAAGTCATACACACCGAGGGTGCCTTGAGGGTGAATAAATCATGGGCTAATTATAATTTGTTTTATTTATTCAATGTGACGATTAAACTTAAAAAGGCTGTGATTTCATTGAATACGTATGAGCGCTGCATGTTTCAAAGTCAGCTGCTGCGCTGCTTTGTCTACCACGGTTACCGGGGAAACCGCTGTATTTCTGCCGTTCCGAAAGCGCCACCTGCTGGCTGAGAATGAATCTGCATTTTTAGTAAACCCGTCTGCTGTTTTTGTTCAGACCACTGTGATCGACAAGAAGGTAATACATTATAAAAAATTAAACAATTAAGACAGGGAACAATACGTTCCATACGTAACCGAGACGTTTTCAGTGTTCAATACTCAACATTACCATTTGTAATTGGCCCAAATCGGATGTGTTTTTGCTATGTATATGAATGCAACAAGATCCAGATAAAAATGCAATAGGGTGCCAGTGTAAATGTGGCTTTAAAGCTCCAGTTTTGTTCATTTTCTCCCTCTTCAACGCAACAGTTTCACTATTTGAAGCTTGAATTTAAAACATTTCATGAGCATCGCGACATGTTTCTTACAGCCGTTTCTATGCAGTATGAACAGTGTTACGTTGCATTGGATGAGAAGGTGAACAGATGTAAATGTCTCACCGTCTCGTGCGCGGCTGGGGCTCGTCTCTCGGCTGCAGCCTTGACTGCGCGGGATCTTACTGCGTCTGTCTGCCGGCGCTCGAGCGGATCCGGCGGATCGAGGGATTCTCCCGGAAGAACGAGTCAAGAGCTTCCCGGGTGAACTAGAGCGGCTGCCCGCTAGAACACAGACATATATAATTTGGTGACTTGACTGAATGTCAGTGTTACTGTAAATACTGTATATGTCTATCAACAAAAGCGGATGGGAGAAGCACATGCATCAGACACAAAAACAGAGGCTGTGCGAGGCAGAAACCGTCCACTCGTACATTGATAAATGGAAAAAATATCACACTTAATACGGCAAGCTTCTGTTCAGTTTATCAATACATTATGAATTAATTTAAGAGGTTTGTTGTTACAGCCTGAAAATGTGCTTTTTTGACCTTATTATGGCATTTTTGTTTTATATTTTTAGTTTTCATTTAAATATTTGTAACATTTTTAGTAATTGTGTTTTGTGCTTTTATCTTTTATATTAGTTTTAATTTTTCAATATATATTTCTAAATATTTTTTATTTATTTTTTAAATGTTTCGTTTTTATGTTATTTTTCCGTTTTAGCTTAGTTATTAGTAATTGTGTTATGTGCTTTTGTCATTATTGTTAAATTTTTTTTTTTTTTTTTTAACATTTCAAAACGGTTTGCATTTATTTTTAAATGTTTTAATTTTTACATTATTTTTTCAGTTTTAGCTTAATTTTTAGCAATTATGTTATGTGCTTTTGTCCGTTTTTTTAGTTTTCTTTTTTGAATATTTCTAAATAGATTTAATTTATTTCTATTTAAATATTATTCAGTTGTAGCTTAATGTTTAGTAATTGTGTTACGAGCTTTTGCCTTTTTTTGTAAATGTTTGTTTTTTTATATAGATCTTTTTAAAAATATTTTTTATTTGTTTTATTAGTAGTATTATTATTTTTTACATTATTTTTAAGTTTTGGCTTAATCTTTAGTAATTGTGTTATGTGCTTTTGTCATTTTTTTAAATATATTTTTAAATAGTTTTAATTTATTTATTTATTTTTTACATTATTTTTCAGTTTTCGCTTAGTTTCTAGTAATTGTGTTATGTGCTTTTGTCCTTTTTGTTCAATTTTGTTTTTTAAAAAACATTTCAAAATAGTTTTAATTTATTTAATAATTTATTTAATTCAGTTTTAGTTTTATTTCAGTTAGTAATTTTCGTATTATTAATACGTATAAATTATTAACTTATTAATTAATAATTTAAAAAATGTGTATTAATTTTTAAAAATATTTTAATTTTATTTCAGTTTTATTTCAATTATTTTTTAATTTTTTTTATAGTTTTAGTATAAGTGATCGATAACGAAACTGGCTGGAAATAACTAACCAAAGTCGTTAGCAAGAGTGACACCGAGTAAACCGATTCGCCTTAAAGGGACTCTGACAAAAACAGAGATAAATTACACACAAATAAATAGCAAAATCATACTAATAACACAGCGGGAATCAATCGCAGCAGTACAGTGGATCATGCTTTCATGACGGGACGCATGCAGACGTCAATCCGTGTTTTACTCCGTACCGCGAGTTTTACCCCCCACCGGATTAGCCGATCTGGATCCTTGACGCGGGACAGTGAAGAGAAACTACATTACCCATGAGTCCATGCATCAGCATGAACTACCGCTGATCTAAAGCATGCTGATGTGTACGAGGCGGCACAGGAAGACAGATGGAGTTCATATCTCTTCATTAAGAGGGACGTCAACCGAAAACACACGAGAGCCACATTATACTGAAGTATGATGTAAATTACACTGCAGCCAATGATATTAAAGCATACTGTGCATCTATTGACCAAGGTTTACCATTTGTTTAAAGGGACAGTTCACCCCAAAATGAAAGCACTGCCATCATTTACTCACCTAAACACAAACAATGAATATTCGCAATTTTTTTTTTTTGTGAACTATCCCTTTAATTGTCTCTATAATATTCCTATAATTTTTCTGTGAAGATATTTGATTGACAGGCATAAATCCTGATCTAATTTGTGGGCCAGAGCAGGACAGCTGAACAGGATGATGTAACGGCAAACTCACGTTGTGATTGGGGCACAGCTTTGGCTCGGCTCCGCCCCCTGCTGTCTGTCACAGAAGCTCCGCCCCCAGCTGCCATCTCTGAACTCTGTCGTCTTGTTCGCACACGACCTGCAAGAGGAAAAAATACAGAACCGTAAAATTATGGATGAACACAAAAATCATTTCAGTAACTGCAAAATAAATTGATTTTAATATTTATTTAAGAAATATATATATATTAATCTATTTTTTAACATATAAAAATAAAATATAAATATTTGATTAAACACTTAAACTACAAGAACATTTTGAAATAAGTTTAAGTTATTAGTATGAATATTAATAACTGAAATAAAACAAATTTAAATATAAATTAAAAAATATTTGTAAAAACTAACAAAAATGACAATAGCGCATAAAATGACTAAAATTTAAACTTAAATCAAAATGAAAACTGAATAATTTAAACAAAGCTGACATAAAATAAAATATTAGATGAAAAACATAAAATTAAAATTTTGAAATGTTTCCTTTGCAACAAGCTGAAGTACAAAAATTACTAACTGAAATAAAAGTAAAACTGAAATAACTTAAAAGGATTTAGATATATTTAAAAAAACTAATAAAAATGACAAAAGCACATAAAATGACTCAAAATTCAACTAAAATCAAAATGAAAACTGAATTGAAATAAAGCTGAAATAAAATATAAATATTAGATAAAACATTTAAATTTTGAAACGTTGCCTTCGTAACTAATTATGAATTATTTTATATATCATATTTTAACACATAATATAAATTTAATTTAATATAATAAAAGCACTTAATTCAATATTTAATTACATATACATATATATATATATATATATATATAATTATATATAATAATAATAATATACATTTCAAAAATTACAAAAACATATATATTATACACACACTTTAAATTAATTTAATGTTTTTAAATAAATGTATATTTTAATCAAAAATATATCTTTATTTATTACTGACATAAACAGACATATTGCACAAATCCTTTAACTGTGCAAACTGATGCATACACGAACAAAAACCTGAATACAAAACCCAAACACACGACTCTTCATCTCAACAAGCCCGAGCTGAACAGACGCTGTGAAAACTCATGCTGGAGAATGTTGCATCTAAATGTTTTGAGTGACTTTAATATCACTTATTTATCAAATTACCCACACTAGCCAATAAACCGGACCCGTCTTCTGTGAGCGTCTCAAACAGACTGACGCTTTTCAACACAAAACGGCACAGAGCGATATGCAGACAGAAGAGGACAATGAGACACACACACATCTTACCCTCCACATTACCAGCCACATCTTTGAGCAAATAAGAGCAGAGGTACAACAGAAGACAACAGCATCAGCGCGTGTTAGAGGAGACCGTCTGGGATCATGCAGGAGTGTGTTATTCATCAAAACACCCTCATACGAACATGATATTTAGTCAAAATTGTGTTTCAAAAAAACTGTGTGTATGCCGCATTATGTGTAGTGACTTTACAGAAAGTGTGCTAGTTCAGGAAATAAACTGAGTCAAAATGTTTAATTTGGTCATTTGTAAACTTAAATAATGTGTTATTCTATCATGAGATAATAGAATATCATTTAAAAAATATAATAAAAAATAATAAAAAATAATAAAAATGTAAAAGTAAAAAAAAAAATGTATATA